>NC_134483.1:538489631-538502131 GCF_040206685.1 Ascaphus truei
ACTATTCTGGTCCCGTATATTTCCCCTTGCTACCTCTAATGTGGGGTCCTCCCACTGGGCCTTCTTAAAACTCCCAGGACTGACCTCTAGGTCAGCGAGGGTCTTATCCTGTACTGGGGTGGTAAGTGCCTGATCAACATCTTGATTTGGGGTATTCCCTACCAAAGTAGTGATGGGGAAGGGAATTTCACAGCACTCCTCCTTTTCCCCTTTCTTATTTGGGCCCTCGTCAACCTCCATTTCTGAAAAAGGGAAAGGATTTGTTTCTTCTAACACTTCGTTATGGTCTGCTATTGAACTCTGGGCGCTATTCTGAGCTGGGGACCACATTTTTAGAAAATGGGGAAAGTCGGTCCCTATTAACACATCATGTGCCAGTTTGGGTACAACACCCACCTTGAAATCTAAAGAACCAAATTCTGTTTAAAAAAAAAACATCAACAGTGGAATATTCATGATTATCCCCATGTATACAACAAATTGCCACTCTTTGTGAACTGTTTACCTGTTTCTTCTTAATGGGCAATAGGTATTCGGACACTAGTGTGACCATACTCCCAGAGTCAAGAAGTGCCCGAACCCTCTTACCATTAACCTTTACAAATGCCCACAGATGGTTATTCAAGGGGTCCTCTGGGCTAGGGCCCATACATTGGGACAACAGCGAATAAGGTTCCACGCTGTTGCATTGCATGGGCTCCTCATTTAGTGGGCAGATTTTTGCTGTGTGGCCCCTCTCATGACAATTTACACATTTAGGTACATAGTCTGTGTCCCACTTAGAGCCTTTTCCCGGCTCCCCATGTTGGCTATTGCCCTTAGTGTGCGAACCACTGTTGCTGGTGCTGCGTGAAGGTGGTCGCCTCTCTTCAGCTCCCCTTAACCCCGGTACCCTTTTACCGTCTCTGGAAGAGTCCTGGAACCTCGGGTAGTGGGGTTGCTCCACGACTGTGGGTTGCGGGTGCTCTCCTGCTGCATTGTACCTTTCTACGAGGGCCACATGCTCATCCGCATTGTGGGGGTCACTCCGACTGACCCAATGGCGTAAGGCAGAGGGAAGTTTCCTCAAGATCTGGTCCATGACCAACCGTTCCACGATGTGGCTTGCTGAGTTGATCTCGGGTTGTAGCCACTTCCGGGCGAGGTGGATGAGGTCATACATCTGGCTTCGGGTGGCTTTATCCATCGTGAAGGACCATGCGTGAAACCTTTGGGCGCGAACAGCCGTGGTTACGCCGAGGCGGGCGAGGATCTCGAACTTCAATTTTGCATAGACGTTAGCTTCGGCTGGCTCTAGATCAAAGTAAGCCTTCTGGGGTTCGCCGCTTAGGAAGGGTGCGATTAGACCAGCCCACTCAGCTTCTGGCCATCCCTCTCTCTGTGCCGTGCGTTCAAACGTGAGAAGATAGGCTTCCACATCATCCGAGGGTCCCATCTTCTGAAGGTAGTGGCTTGCCCTGGTCATTTTCGGAACTGGGGCTGCCGCTGCCAGTGGAAGGTTACTGATAGTCTCCCTCAGGATCTCGAGTTCCTGCTGTAAGCCCTGAGCGAACCGCTGTTGCTCCTCTTTCAGCAAGCGGTTTGTCTCTTGCTGGTTTGCATTCGCCTGTTGCAGGGCTTCATTCGCGTCTCTCTGGACAGCGACATTGCGTACCAGCGCACTCACCACGTCTTCCATCTTGTTTGGAGAGAGAGAAAAAAAAACCCTTTTTTTTTTTTTTTCTTTAAAGTTCTTTAACCCCCAGACCTTTTAGTGTTCTGCCCGCATTCTCCACCATATGTGACAAACGGCTTACTCCGGGCTCCGCCGTCTGTCCGGGACTGTTAGAACACGGTCTTTTAGGGTAGGTTAAATGATGAGACGTCACGTACTGTTCCTTTAAACAGGCTATGCCTGGTTTATTCAGTCCCAGGCACTGAGACTGCCACAGTTTAAACAGAAAACAAAGCCAAACAAAAAGCTGCTCGTCTGAGCGATAACTTAAACTTAGATGTCCCTGACTCAGAGTTGGAAGTGGCTTGTCCACTTCCACCAACAAAATAAGTACCTTTGCAGTCTTTAGACAAACTAACAGAATGAATGAAGCGATTTGGGAAAGAGGCTTTCTCACCCCTCTGCAGTTCAGCAGCCTTCCAGGCTCTTGGGCGGGGGGCCCAGAGGAAACAGGAAACAGGTCTTATATACCTGAACTCTAATCAGCATGACAGGTGACAGAAAAACAGGCAGCAGACAAACTGTGGAATGGAGTGCCTGTACCACGAGGCTGCCCTGTTCAGCTTAGACAGGACAGAAACTGTTCAGTATCCTGGGAGCCCTGTATATGGAGTTTATTACCAACCCCTGGTTTCTGTCACAATATATATATATATATATATGTGTGTGTGTGTGTATATATATATATACTAGCTGAGAGCCCCGGCGTTGCCCGGGATGTTTGTGGTGTGGGTGTGGTATTTGGGTGGGGAGTGGTCCACGCGGCCCATGTGCGGTGGTAGTGCTGCTGTGGCTGTACTGATGGTGATTGTATTGGTGTGCTGATTTGGGAGGGTTTGGTGCTGATGTGGGGGTGCGGATGTGGGTGTGCCGATGGGGGAGGTGCAAAGGTGGCGATGTGTGGGTGCTGATGGTGTTGATGGGGGCTGGGAATGGTGGGGAGGCGAGAATGCCAGTGTGCTGGGGGGGCATACCGGTGTGCTGATGTGGTGGTGCTGGGGTGTGTGTGTGTATACATGTTTGTGTGTATACATTGTATGTGTGTGTGTGTATACATGTGTGTGTGTGTGTATGTGTACGTGTGTGTGTATACACGTGTGTGTGTATACACGTATGTGTGTGTATACACATGTGTGTGTGTATACACGTGTGTGTGTGTATACACGTGTGTGTGTGTATACACGTGTGTGTATACACGTGTGTGTGTGTATACACGTGTGTGTGTATACACATGTGTGTGTGTGTGTATACACGTGTGTGTATACACATGTGTGTGTATGTATATATTGTGTGTGTGTATACGTGTGTGTGTATACACATGTGTGTGTATACACGTGTATACATGTTTGTGTGTGTGTATAACATGTTTGTGTGTATACATTGTATGTGTGTGTGTGTATAAGTGTGTGTGTGTGTGTGTGTGTGTATACATGTGTGTGTGTGTGTATACATGTGTATGTGTGTATACATGTGTGTGTGTGTATACATGTGTGTGTATATACATGTGTGTGTATACACATGTGTGTGTGTACACATGTGTGTGTATACATGTGTGTATACACATGTGTGTGTGTATACACATGTGTGTGTGTATACACATGTGTGTGTGTATACACGTGTGTGTGTGTGTGTATACACGTGTGTGTGTGTGTATACATGTGTGTGTGTGTGTATACATGTGTGTGTGTGTATACATGTGTGTGTATACATGTGTGTGTATACATGTGTGTGTGTATACATTATGTGTATGTATACCTGTGTGTATACGTGTGTGAGTGTATACGTGTGTGTGTATGTGTACATGTGTGTGTGTGTATGTGTACATGTGTGTGTGTGTATGTCTCCATGTGTGTGTGTGTGTATGTCTCCATGTGTGTGTGTACGTGTACATGTGTGTGAGTATACGTGTACATGTGTGTGTGTGTACGTGTCTACGTGTACATGTGTGTGTGTACATGTGTGTGTGTGTGTGTGTGTGTACGTGTCTACGTGTACATGTGTGTGTGTGTCTACGTGTACATGTGTGTGTGTCTACGTGTACGTGTGTGTGTGTCTACGTGCGTGTGTGTACGTGTGTGTGTGTGTACGTGTGTGTGTGTGTACGTGTGTGTCTATGTGTGTGTGTGTCTACGTGTGTGTTTGTGTCTACGTGTGTGTGTGTGTGTATACGTGTGTGTGTGTGTATACGTGTGTGTGTGTGTGTATACGTGTGTGTCTACGTGTGTGTGTGTGTGTCTACGTGTGTGTGTGTGTGTCTGTGTCCCTGTGTGTCCTTTGGCCCGTGACTCCGCCTCAGGGAAGGGGGGGGGGGTGGGGGGGGAGGTGGTGGGAAGGGGGGGGGGTGGGGGGGAGGTGGTGGGAAGGGGGGGGGGTGGGGGGGAGGTGGGGGGGGGGTGGGGGGTGGGGGGGAAGGAGGGGGGTGGGGGGGAAGGGGAGGTGGGGGGGAGGTGGTGGGAAGGGGAGGGGGTGGGGGGAGGTGGTGGGAAGGGGGGGGGGGGAAGGGGGGGGAGGTGGTGGGGAGTTGGGAAAGGGGGTGGGGGAGGTGGGAAGGGGGGTGGAGGTGGTGAGGAGGTGGTGGGAGGTTGTAAGGGGGGAGTGAAGGGAAGGTGAAGGGGGAGTGAAGGGAAGGTGAAGGGGGGGTGAAGGTGGGGGTGGAGGGGAGGTGAAGGGTGGGGGTGGAGGGGAGGTGAAGGGTGGGGGTGGAGGGGAGGTGAAGGGTGGGGGTGGAGGGGAGGTGAAGGGGGGGGGTGGAGGGGAGGTGAAGGGGGGGGGGTGGAGGGGAGGTGAAGGGGGGGGGGGTGGAGGAGTGGAGGGGAGGTGAAGGGGGGGGGTGGAGGGGAGGTGAAGGGGGGGGTGGAGGGGAGGTGAAGGGGGGGTGGAGGGGAGGTGGGGGGGTGAAGGGGAGGTGGGGGGTGAAGGGGAGGTGGGGGGGGTGAAGGGGAGGTGGGGGGTGAAGGGGAGGTGGGGGGGGTGAAGGGGAGGTGAAGGGGGGTGGAGGTGAAGGGGGGGTGGAGGGGAGGTGAAGGGGGGGTGGAGGGAGGTGGAAGGGAAGGGAAGTGGAGTGAGGGGAGGTGAGGGGTGGGTGAGGGGAGGTGAAGGGGGGTGAGGGGAGGTGAAGGGGGGTGAGGGGAGGTGAAGGGGGGTGAGGGGAGGTGAAGGCCGCTCCCTCACCCGTCCGGCCGCTCACTCACCCGTCCGGCAGCTCCCTCACCCGTCCGGCCGCTCCCACGTGGATCTGAGGCGGGAGGCAGCTTGTTGTGGCCGCTCCCCCGCTGTGTCCCGGTCGCTCGCTCGCTCCGCTGACTGTAGCGGCGCCGGGGGGGGGGGTGGAGGGGAGGTGATTTGAAGGGGGGTGAGGGGTGGGTGAAGGCCGCTCACTCACCCGTCCGGCCGCTCAGTCACCCGTCCGGCAGCTCCCTCACCCGTCCGGCCGCTCCCACGTGTATCTGAGGCGGGAGGCAGCTTGTTGTGGCCGCTCCCCCGCTGTGTCCCGGTCGCTCGCTCGCTCCGCTGACTGTAGCGGCGCCGGGGGGGGGGGGGGGGGGGTGGAGGGGAGGTGATTTGAAGGGGGGTGAGGGGTGGGTGAAGGCCGCTCACTCACCCGTCCGGCCGCTCCCACGTGGAACTGAGGCGGGAGGCAGCTTGTTGTGGCCGCTCCCCCGCTGTGTCCCGGGCACTCGCTCCTCCGCTCACTGTAGCGGCGCGGGGGGGGGGGGGGTGTTTGAAAGCGCGGGAGACGGGGAGAGGAGGACGTGCGCGCGGGTGTGGAGGCTGATTTCGGGGAGGAAGAGGCGGGTATGTGAGCCCCCCCCCCCCCCCCGGGTTATACAATGCTGCTAATGTACACCCCCCCCCTACTGTGTGTGTGTGTGTGTGTGTGTGTGTGTGTCCCTGTGTGTGTGTTTGTGTCCCTGTGTGTGTGTTTGTGTCCCTGTGTGTCCTTTGGGCCGTCACTCCGCCTCAGGCCAATGAGAGGTGTGCGTGGGCGGCCCAAGGGACCAATGAGATTTCCCCTAGGGACACCGGACATCCAGCAGGCAGGCAGGCTGGCATGCATGCATGCAGGCATACAGTGCTTTCACTAATATAGCATAAGATACTAGCTGAGAGCCCCGGCGTTGCCCGGGATGTTTGTGGTGTGGGTGTGGTATTTGGGTGGGGAGTGGTCCACGCGGCCCATGTGCGGTGGTAGTGCTGCTGTGGCTGCACTGATGGTGATTGTATTGGTGTGCTGATTTGGGAGGGTTTGGTGCTGATGTTTGGGTGCGGATGTGGGTGTGCCGATGGGGGAGGTGCAAAGGTGGCGATGTGTGGGTGCTGATGGTGTTGATGGGGGCTGGGAATGGTGGGGAGGCGAGAATGCCAGTGTGCTGGGGGGGCATACCGGTGTGCTGATGTGGTGGTGCTGGGGTGTGTGTGTGTATACATGTTTGTGTGTATACATTGTATGTGTGTGTGTGTGTATACATGTGTGTGTGTGTGTATGTGTACGTGTGTGTGTATACACGTGTGTGTGTATACACGTATGTGTGTGTATACACATGTGTGTGTGTATACACGTGTGTGTGTGTGTATACACGTGTGTGTGTGTATACACGTGTGTGTATACACGTGTGTGTGTGTATACACGTGTGTGTGTGTGTGTATACACGTGTGTGTATACACATGTGTGTGTATGTATATATTGTGTGTGTGTATACGTGTGTGTGTATACACATGTGTGTGTATACACGTGTATACATGTTTGTGTGTGTGTATACATGTTTGTGTGTATACATTGTATGTGTGTGTGTGTATAAGTGTGTGTGTGTGTGTGTGTATACATGTGTGTGTGTGTGTATACATGTGTATGTGTGTATACATGTGTGTGTGTGTATACATGTGTGTGTATATACATGTGTGTGTATACACATGTGTGTGTGTACACATGTGTGTGTACACATGTGTGTGTATACACATGTGTGTGTGTGTATACACATGTGTGTGTGTATACACATGTGTGTGTATACACGTGTGTGTGTGTGTGTATACACGTGTGTGTGTGTATACATGTGTGTGTGTGTATACATGTGTGTGTGTGTGTATACATGTGTGTGTGTGTATACACGTGTGTGTATACACGTGTGTGTGTGTATACACGTGTGTGTGTATACACATGTGTGTGTGTGTGTATACACGTGTGTGTATACACATGTGTGTGTATGTATATATTGTGTGTGTGTATACGTGTGTGTGTATACACGTGTGTGTATACACGTGTATACATGTTTGTGTGTGTGTATACATGTTTGTGTGTATACATTGTATGTGTGTGTGTGTACAAGTGTGTGTGTGTGTGTGTGTGTATACATGTGTGTGTGTGTGTATACATGTGTATGTGTGTATACATGTGTGTGTGTGTATACATGTGTGTGTATATACATGTGTGTGTATACACATGTGTGTGTGTACACATGTGTGTGTATACATGTGTGTATACACATGTGTGTGTGTATACACATGTGTGTGTGTATACACATGTGTGTGTGTATACACGTGTGTGTGTGTGTGTGTATACACGTGTGTGTGTGTGTATACATGTGTGTGTGTGTGTATACATGTGTGTGTGTGTATACATGTGTGTGTATACATGTGTGTGTATACATGTGTGTGTGTATACATTATGTGTATGTATACCTGTGTGTATACGTGTGTGAGTGTATACGTGTGTGTGTGTATGTGTACATGTGTGTGTGTGTATGTGTACATGTGTGTGTGTGTATGTCTCCATGTGTGTGTGTGTGTATGTCTCCATGTGTGTGTGTACGTGTACATGTGTGTGAGTATACGTGTACATGTGTGTGTGTGTACGTGTCTACGTGTACATGTGTGTGTGTGTGTGTACATGTGTGTGTGTGTGTGTGTGTGTACGTGTCTACGTGTACATGTGTGTGTGTGTCTACGTGTACATGTGTGTGTGTCTACGTGTACGTGTGTGTGTGTCTACGTGCGTGTGTGTACGTGTGTGTGTGTGTGTACGTGTGTGTGTGTGTGTACGTGTGTGTCTATGTGTGTGTGTGTCTACGTGTGTGTGTTTGTGTCTACGTGTGTGTGTGTGTGTATACGTGTGTGTGTGTATACGTGTGTGTGTATACGTGTGTGTGTGTCTACGTGTGTGTGTGTGTGTCTACGTGTGTGTGTGTGTGTCTGTGTCCCTGTGTGTCCTTTGGCCCGTGACTCCGCCTCAGGGAAGGGGGGGGGGTGGGGGGGGAGGTGGTGGGAAGGGGGGGGGGGGGTGGGGGGGAGGTGGTGGGAAGGAGGGGGGTGGGGGGGAAGGGGAGGTTGGGGGGAGGTGGTGGGAAGGGGAGGGGGTGGGGGGAGGTGGTGGGAAGGGGGGGGGTGGGGGGAAGGGGGGGGAGGTGGGTGGGGAGTTGGGAAGGGGGGTGGGGGAGGTGGGAAGGGGGGTGGAGGTGGTGAGGAGGTGGTGGGAGGTTGGAAGGGGGGAGTGAAGGGAAGGTGAAGGGGGAGTGAAGGGAAGGTGAAGGGGGGGTGAAGGTGGGGGTGGAGGGGAGGTGAAGGGTGGGGGTGGAGGGGAGGTGAAGGGTGGGGGTGGGAGGGAGGTGAAGGGTGGGGGTGGAGGGAGGTGAAGGGGAGGTGAAGGGGGGGGTGGAGGGGAGGTGAAGGGGGGGGTGGAGGGGGAGGTGAAGGGGGGGGGGTGGAGGAGTGGAGGGGAGGTGAAGGGGGGGGTGGAGGGGAGGGTGGAGGGGAGGTGAAGGGGGGGTGGAGGGGAGGTGGGGGGGTGAAGGGGAGGTGGGGGGTGAAGGGGAGGTGGGGGGGGTGAAGGGGAGGTGGGGGGTGAAGGGGAGGTGAGGGGGGTGAAGGGGAGGTGAAGGGGGGTGGAGGTGAAGGGGGGGTGGAGGGGAGGTGAAGGGGGGGTGGAGGGAGGTGGAAGGGAAGTGGAGTGAGGGGAGGTGAGGGGTGGGTGAGGGGAGGTGAAGGGGGGTGAGGGGGAGGTGAAGGGGGGTGAGGGGAGGTGAAGGCCGCTCCCTCACCCGTCCGGCCGCTCACTCACCCGTCCGGCAGCTCCCTCACCCGTCCGCCGCCGCTCCCACGTGGATCTGAGGCGGGAGGCAGCTTGTTGTGGCCGCTCCCCCGCTGTGTCCCCGGTCGCTCGCTCGCTCCGCTGACTGTAGCGGCGCCGGGGGGGGGGGGGGGGGGGGGTGGAGGGGAGGTGATTTGAAGGGGGGTGAGTGGTGGGGTGAAGGCCGCTCACTCACCCGTCCGGCCGCTCAGTCACCCGTCCGGCAGCTCCCTCACCCGTCCGGCCGCTCCCACGTGGAACTGAGGCGGGAGGCAGCTTGTTGTGGCCGCTCCCCCGCTGTGTCCCGGGCACTCGCTCCTCCGCTCACTGTAGCGGCGCGGGGGGGGGGGGGTGTTTGAAAGCGTGGGAGACGGGGAGAGGAGGACGTGCGCGCGGGTGTGGAGGCTGATTTCGGGGAGGAAGAGGCGGGTATGTGAGCCCCCCCCCCCCCCCGGGTTATACATTGCTGCTAATGTACACCCCCCCCCCCTACTTTGTGTGTGTGTGTGTGTGTGTGTGTGTGTGTGTGTGTGTGTGTGTGTGTGTGTGTCCCTGTGTGTGTGTTTGTGTCCCTGTGTGTGTGTTTGTGTCCCTGTGTGTCCTTTGGGCCGGTCACTCCGCCTCAGGCCAATGAGAGGTGTGCGGGGGCGGCCCAAGGGACCAATGAGATTTCCCCCTAGGGACACCGGACATCCAGCAGGCAGGCAGGCTGGCATGCATGCATGCAGGCATACAGTGCTTTCACTAATATAGTATAAGATATATATATATATGTGTGTGTGTATATATATATATATGTGTATGTGTGTGTGTGTGTGTATATATATATATATGTGTATGTGTGTGTATATATATATATGTGTATGTGTGTGTGTGTGTATATATATATATGTGTATGTGTGTGTATATATATATATGTGTATGTGTGTGTGTGTGTATATATATATATGTGTATGTGTGTGTGTGTGTATATATATATATATGTGTATGTGTGTGTATATACACACAAACACACACACACACACACACACAATGTATATGTGTGTGTATGCAACTTGTGGCTATGTATTGCTGCTGCTGCTGCTACCGCCACTAGTGATTCAAGATGCTTTCCACAAACTTGAAGTTTTGTGAGATTGTCATCAGCGTTGGTTATAAATAATAGAAATGACATAAGCTAATATACAATTCCATATAACCATTAACGCAGCAACCGTACCTGCAACAGCAATGTCTCCCGGCATCTCCCCCTACAACTACTGTCAATAAGGCTACGCGGCGTAAATTGGCGCTGCCTTGCCATGCCAACGGGAACGTACCCATGGCGGTACCAAGTTCGCTCCTAGCTATGCGAATTTATTCATGGGCAGCTGGGAAGAACATCATATATGGTCCAGTTGCCCATACGGAGCGGATTTGGTACTGTGGCGGCGCTACATAGATGATATTATTTTTATATGGTCAGGCACTTTAGAACACTTAGAGGAATTTAAAAACTACATGAACCAAAATTCTTATAATTTAACGTTCACCTTTAATACTAGCTCTATATCCATAGAATATTTAGATTTACTTATTTCGGCTAAAAATGATCATATAGTTACTTGTACCTATTTTAAGCCAGTACAGGCAAACAATTATCTTCATGCACGCAGTCACCATAACCCTTCTTGGGTTAAAAACATACCCAAAGGACAATTTATTAGACTAAAAAGAAATAGTACATGTGCCGAAACATTTCAAAATCAAGCTATAGATTTGAAGAAAAAATTTCTGGATAGAGAGTATTCATCTAAAGATCTAGACAAAGCGATAACAGAAGTGGCAGCAATGGAAAGATCTAATCTTTTACAATATAAGGACAAAGATAGAAACAAAACTGCTAATCTTAGCTTTATAACACAATACAATCAGATGGCACCAAATATAAGGAAAATATTTAAAAAATATTGGCCTATCCTCAAAAAAGATAAAGAACTTGAAGGTATTTTGCCTGAACATCCTCAGATTGTATTTACTAGAGCACCGAATATCGGACGCAAATTAGCTCCAAGCTGCCCATCTTTACAAACAAAGTTACGCAATAATGTCATAAATAAAGGATACTTTCCATGTCAAAGGTGCACTGCGTGCAAATATAGTACAAAAACATTTAATTATACATCTAATAAAACATCTAAAAATGACACTATTCAACAACACATCACTTGTAAAAGTTCATTTGTAATATATCTTTTGGAATGTCCGTGCGGTCTGCAATATGTGGGTATGACTACTAGACCGGTCCAGAGACGCATATACGAACATATATATAACATTAGGAGAGGGTTAACAACGCATAACGTATCTCATCATTTTCAGCAAGTGCACAATCAAGATCCCACTGGTTTGAAATGTACGGCTATTGAAATTATTACTCCAAATTGGAGAGGTGGAAACGCTGTGAGCCAACTGGGGAGAAGAGAGTCTTACTGGATATACGAGCTAAAGACCTTATCCCCACTAGGCCTCAACGTGGACTTTGATTTAAAGTCCTTCTTGGTAAACTAATCAAAGTCACTAATTGTCCATTTTGTTTGTTTTTTATTCTCTATTTTCACACCACAGGAGTAATATAGATAATATATACTGATGTATAAATATTATATTCCAGAAATGTAATTACTAGATGATATATTGTATGAAATTCTAGACAACTTTTTAATGTAAATTCTAAAATGAAATATTGTATGAAATATTGTTTGAAATATTATGTTACATAATACACCTAAAATAATTAGTATCACCTTAATAACACATATAAATTCACAGATAATTCATTAATGAATTGAATATTCTCATCTTTTTCTATTACTTAGTTTTCACATATATATATTATTCACATATATTTCTAAATTTACACTAACTTAATAATAGTCATTGATCTGTATAATAGTATATAGTATATGTATTTAGTACATTATTACCATATCACGTTTTTTACTTGCTTTATTCTTCATACACACTCATTAATTAAATCTAAGATCACTTTACACTATCACATATCACCATACACAACAAAGCCCCATATATAGTTTTTTATTTCACATCACAGTATCATAGCATTTTTAGTAATATATTTTTTCACCACAACACTTCTTACATTTGGTTTGTATTTTGTATTTTTGATTTTTTATTTTTCAGCTGAGATCGTTACTATAATTTTTTGTATTGATTTTCGTCACTATGACTCACTGCGCATGTGTGATTAAATAGACATTGCTTTCCACACAATATGCAATGCGCATGTGCAACAACTCAATTAGGGTGTTTATTGGACTTATCTGGACACCTATAAAAGAGGACACTATGGGACATAACTTTAGAACCCCTGAGGAAGAGAGCAGCCCGCTCTCGAAACGCGTAGGGTTAATTTTGCAGGGACCTGATTCTCTACACCAAGAGTACCGTGTGCCGTGACGAATCAGCTGTTAACCAGCTATATCCCAAACCAGCACGAATCTGCCGCAGGGAACCATCAGCCACGAGGAGTGTTTGCCAGGAGAAAGGAGGCCCACGCGGCTCAGCGTGTACAGCTGACATCTTGGCCACCGACTCGGCGCAATAGCAGTGTGAGTTACACATACCAACTGCGTCCCTTCTGCCAGCAGCTGTGAATGAGCGCATGTGCCAAGGGAGAACACACACACAGTCTAACGTGTGCAACCATCATCCTGGCTCCGATCC
>NC_134483.1:538507131-538517131 GCF_040206685.1 Ascaphus truei
GAGGCTAATAACGGCTCTACAATTGAGATTTCCTCTCAATATCATCTTGCCAGGAATAGTTGGCAAGAGGGTGGTGAGAAGCTGCTGATAAGCGGCAGGACGGGACTTAAAAAATAAAATGCATTTTTCCTGCATTTCCGGATAGAAGCCAGGAGACTCTGGAGCTGATACCCATTAATATCAACACCGGAGAATCCGATGCAATAAAAATGCACTTACAGGCCACGTCATTACCTTAACGACTAACCGCTAAGGCAATGAAGGGGTTAAGGAAAAACAGCAGCTTTATTGGGGGCAGATGGGTGAATGAAGGGCCAAGTACCCGCTTCACTCACCCCCTCCGGCCTCAAGAAAGATGCTATTGTGCATTAACCCATTAATTGCCGTAGCAGCTATCCGCTAAGGTAATAAAGCTGCTTTATTATAATTTTTATTAATAGTGTGCGGGAGCAGGGGGTCTCCGGAGCTGAAACGCATTGATTTCAGTCTCGGGTACCCTGCTTCCTGAGTTACAGGCCAAGATATGGGGTGCCGGTATCTCCTTCATTCTTTAAATCCCCCGGTCACGTGACACGGATGATTTAAAAATGGCGGCGATACTGGCACCCGATGCCCCATAACAGGTCCTGTAACTCGAGAAGCAGGGGGTCGCTGTGGCTGAAATCAAAGCGCTTCAGCTCAGGAGACCCCCTGCTCATCTACACTAGTAATAACATTTGAATTAAAAAAAACATACATTTCGGGCGAGATTTGCGCAGGGAAGAGGCGGCTCTCGCCGGGTGAGCCCTTTTCAGGGAGATGATCATCACGCCGCCGGCTACTCGCCCTTTTTTTACGAATGTTGCTATCACAGGTATTCAGAGCTTTCTGCATTACGTGATCGCAACCTGTGAAAAAATGGAGATTTAAAAACTCTGGCGATTTGTTTTTTTATCAGAGCTTAGTACATAGGCCCCTAGATCTCTGATTACTTAAGCAGTGTGAGAAAAACTAGCTTAAACCGCTGCTGAGAAAAACTAATTACAACAACAAGGAACCCCAGAAACAATTCATCTGTGGTCACTGGGGACTCTTGAAGATACATTGTTTGCACACGGGCTCTCCATTATGTGCGTGGGAGAAACCAAACCTAATGTTGCAAAAGTGGGTATCATTTTCATTAAATAAAACTGTTGAGCTGCATGTAACATGACACTAAAAGCGAATTAGTGTACATGTTGAACACAGCCAAGTACGATGTTGACTTGTCAACTATGTCACGTTGATGTGGTGCAGAACGCTACTGTGAACCGTTTGGGGCCAGAAGAATGCCGAGATGAAGCATCTAATATTACATCAGTGGTTAATTGTGTGCTTTTTGCTCACTCTCGTCAAAGGCACCACAGTACATTTGTGTTGCTGTTTCCTACTAGAAGTCATACTGTATATGTTGAAGTCAGCACATGTCAAGATCCAGAGGTCAAGCATAGGGTCAAATACAGAGAAAGGGTAAAGGTTACAAAAATGCAGGGAAGGAGCTCTTCAGTGGTTGAGTAGAAAGGAGGAGATACTTTTCTACCATGAACTTGCCAAGAAAACATTGGGGAAAGAGCCACGTTGCATTGTATACTTGCTTTGTTCTATTGTACTATTTGTGCATCAGTTTTTATAGCTGAGAGACTTTTATAAATAGAAACAAACAAACAGAGCGCAAAAAGGTCCAAAAATAGAAAAAAAACACACAAGTGCAACACAATATATAGTGACAAAGAAAAATGATGGGATATGATAAACTGCTCACACGTAGTAAGCAGAATTCACACAGGAGTTGAGCGGTAGTTGGGTGAGGCGAGGCACTGCAATGATGATAGGGCAGGAGACAGTATGTAAAATTGAAAGTTTACACGTGGCACGAACACACAGGAACGGAACAAAAATCCTCTTCATTTAAGAGGGGTCACTGTGAGTACTTGTCTCCGCTCTAGCAGGATTTTCATTTACAGTTTCATTACATCTGAGCCAGTGTGAGGACCGTTCCGTTGCTTACCTGTTGTGGTGGGGACTTGTTGAGTGAGTTGGAGATCCCGCCGGGGGGGGGGGCTTTTATTGCAGGGATCTTCCCGTTGTGGCTCATTCCTTCTCTTCAATCTCCCCTCACTCCCCTCTCCATTGGACTTTGGGTTGCATGGAGGGTTCTTTAGCTCAGATACATCTGGGCCATTTGTCATCTGCCACGGATCGGTTACCCCCTATGCGACATTTATGGAAATCCTTCTTCTAGATTTTTATATAGCAATCTGTTTACAAAAATGTACAACAGTGTATCAGTTATCATAGTTTTTGGATGCACCTATCAGGGATTCTTTCCTTCTCAGTCTGCAATTAAAATATACTTCTCAAGGACCAATACGGAAACTGAAAATCAGCGGCGGGGTGTGAAATAATCATTTGTAAGTGTAGCCTAGCCTCCGGCCGCTACTTCTTTCCTGGGTCCTACCAGTGTAAGTCCTGTAAGGTGCAGGCAGTTGATGGGTTAATTCCTTCAGAAAGGCCCTGTGTGCTTTTTCAGCCTTAGAGACATTGATGTATCTAAGGGCGGGCCTAGCAACAGACATAGAGTGTCAGCCTGAGGGGTGGATACTGATTGGACCACATACTGGATGTGATGGTCTATCAGTATCCAGATCTGTCTTGTTATGAGACAGTTACAGTCACACCCAAAGGGTATAAATACTGGGACTCTCACAAAAGTAGGTATGTCTCTATCCTCCCCCTGTGGAGTGTGTACCATCTACCCTGGGTCTCACTAGGAGGCATCAGGAGGCGTACCATTACCATCACCAGGCCTAACAGAAAAGATCTGCAATGCTGTGAGATCTGTACCTGCAAATAAACACCATTGTACCATCATTAGTGTGATTTGCTGTCTGAGAACCAAGAAAAGGTGTCAGTATGGACCATCCTTCCATCCAGAGGATCCATGCTGACTGGAGGCGCTGCAACATGAATAAGGTACCCTGTAAATCTTGTCCTGTTCACCCCACAACACCGTGGAGCACTCAGCCCTTTTGTTGTCACACAGGTACTGCACCACCACAAACATGGAGTAGCAAGAGAAGCAGACCCCCAATCTCACTTAGGGGGGTGGGGGGGGGGGGGTACAAGGGCTACATAAGTATTACATTTGATTGACTATGCATAAATGGGGATGGATTAAACTCTATCTTCTCCCCTTGCCTATATAAATATTTTCATTACCTGCATTCCTTGTAGCTAGTAGCTCAGAGGAATTGCCACTGCCGTTGCGATCTTGTGCCAGTCACTTTATCTCCCTGTGCCTCAGAATTGATTGCAAACTCTTTAGGGCTGGGACTTATTGTGCCTGAACAATTCTATATAGAGTGTTATGTACACTGGTTGACTAGCGATATACTGCCTTTAAAGAAGGTTCTACCCCCACTTTCAACTCTACCTGTGACCTTGGGAACGTCACTTGGGCCCATGTTTACTAAACAGTGCAATAACAAATCACCAATGCACGCCCTCAATTGCCTAATTGAAGACAATAAGTAAGTTCTACATAAGGAAAAGAAGAAAAATAAGAGTTCCTGGTCAGTGCTTCACGATAGTGCAAACAGCTTTGCACAACAGCGTATAGTACAAAGAAAATTGTATATATTATGTTGCATAATACACATATATAAATAAAATATATATTGTAGATGGAGATGAATTGGCTGAAGCTCAATCCTGACAAGACAGAACTAATGATTAAAGTTCGGCAAGCCACCTGAGTATTTGTAGGAGAGTTGCATGCTGCCCATAACCAATGGGGTACATCCACTGCCTGTGTCCCAGATTTGTAACCTCACATTCTATTTGACCAGAGTCACATCATACAAGCCCAAGTGACCTCCGTTGTTTAGACTGTTTTTTTTTTGTTTTATCTGAGGCTGCTTCGGAATTTGCGTCAACTCCTGTCGTCTATGAACCTTTTGTCACTGGTCCAGAAATACCTTATATGCAAGACTACCGGTGTGCCTGACATGAAGGCTTCAGCTTGGGCAGAATGCTGCTGCTCGGATGCTGAAGTGTTTCTCACTTTGAGCATATTACTGCTCGATCTGCACTGGCGCCCAGTGATCTCCCGTGGTCAAGCTGGCCATTATGGCCTTTAAAACCTTGCAAGGCCAAGACTAACTGCAGTCTCTTTTGATGCCTCGGAGGGATACTGACTATGATCTCAGGTCCTCAGGGTGGGGGGGGGGGGGTCCACTTCTCTGTGCCAAGTGTACGGCACCCTGTGCTGGATGAATGGGTTTTCTCGTGTGCAGCTTCAGAGGTCTGGAACTCGCTACCACCAGATCTCAGGTGTATATCTACTTGACAACTGTTTCGGGCTCGGTGTAAGACTTATTTCTTCTGTCTCACTTTTTCTGTTTAACAAAATAATTGCATATAATTTTGGTTTGTTCTTAAACACCTGTAAAGTATTGTGATGCCCCATTAAGTGGAGGCGTGTTTTTACTTAAAAAATAAATGACGATTGATGATGATGATGATGATGATGATGGAGACATTCTACACTATATCACTATATTGCTGTTTTATTTTTATCTCTTCCTTTTTTAGGGGTCTTCCACGCATTGAGAGACCATCGGGGTTTACGCCTAAGGGAATCTTCCTTGAAAGACTTTGTACCACTCACATTTGTCGAGAAAATCTGCAGGCGATCTGGGAAACAAAGACAAAAGAAACAGCGCAAAAAACCTCATAGTATAGTATATAAAATTATATTGTGGTAAAACAGGTGAGTATTGCACGTACATCAAATTCAATAGTTACTAGCAGTACATGTTTTGGACATGTTACCAGTCAGCAACAGATGGTGGGTAAAGATCACCGGATGGCTCCCCTTCTCCTCTCCCGTTTCGTTCAGGATGCCGTGATACAGGGCAGCAGCCCCTCAGCATGAATACAGCAGTCCGATGGAATATAGCTGTCTCTCCACGTGTAAACCGTGGCTGTTTGCGGTAGGAGCAGGCTCTCAGTCACTGGCTTCAGGCGTGCGTCTGCACGTGTGGCGTCTGCTTGCAGCGCGCTTCGGATGACGTCATCAAGCGGCACCGATCACTCTGCAGTCTCAACCAGCCACAGTAGTTAAATGGCATGGATTGCAGTAACGGGGATGGGGCCAGGTGACAGAAATAGGGTACTGGCACACTGCGAGTAGTATCAGAATGCGCCCTCTTATCCAACGCGTTTCGTACTTCAAAGGTACTTCGTCAGGGATATCGGAGGTCTAGAATGGGGCGCTTCTTATACCAAAACCCTCTCCTGTGATTGGCTGTTTATTTTGAGTCCAGCCTCTCAAACAATTGAGGGAAATTTAAAAGGATAGGGCCCCTAATACATATAACTTTATTAAGAATAGGGGAATCCAATCGATAAATTACTAAAAGTATAAAGAAACAAATATTAAAACCATATCAATGTTAAACAACTCTAAACTAGCATGAATTGAAAGACAGTAGGTATAAGATACGGATATATAATGAAAAAGACAGGTTGACACTTTCACAGAGATAAAATATTATTGCAGAACTAGAACATTATTAAATAACCTGATTCCTTATTGATTGTAAAACTTTAAAACCAATAAAAGTATTTTGTACATTTCTAAATAATTGAAAGTTAATTTAAAATATTTATTTTAAATTTTTTATAAAAAGACTCATAATTTAATATAAAGACCAGACATCAATTTCTTCGTTTAGTCCTAACGGGGACAGTGTTTGTAATTTATAGATCCAAACACTCTCTTGTTTAGAGAGCATTTTGTCTCTATCTCCTCCCCTTCTTCCTGCGGGTACAGTTTGAATGCCAATGTATCTAAGACAACTATCGTCACTATTATGTTTTAACTTAAAGTGTCTGGAGACGCTATGATTCTCTAATCCTAATCTTATATTCCTAGCATGCTCCAGGATTCTTACTCTAAGGTAACGTTTTGTCCGACCAACATATTGGTATCCGCATGGACATTGAAGGAGGTACACTACATATGTCGATTTACAGGATATACAATCTTTTATTAAAAAACTCTCATTTGTAGTGTGTGAAGAAAATTTCTTCCGTTCCAAACTAAGCATTTTACAAGATTTACATTTGCCACAGCTATAGTTACCGCTAGGTCTGATTGGTAGCCATGAAGTCTCAGATGAGGATATACATCTGATCTGGGAAACATTAACAAAATGATATGTACAAATTGTAATGTAAATTACACAACATATATATATATATATATATATATATATATATATATATATATATATATATATATATTATTTATTCCACTGGGTAATAAATCTATTAGTTCAGTGCTTGATATATCTTTACCAGCTATATAAGAAAAAAATATATATTATTTTTAAGGCTACGATAAGAATGCCACGCTAGGAAAAGTAATGCAGAATCATGTGCCACAGCAGAGACTGTGAACTGAACACCGAATGGAAATGATTTAAACAGTAAATAGTGGGATTAAACTCAAATATGAAAATGTAGGGTCTGAGGTTTCTCAGCTATGCATCCTTACTAAATTTGGGATTAAAAAGGGAGAAGGCATGGTCATAATAAATTAACATCTGTTAGGTCTTTTATTTCAAAGAAATGCAGGCTAACTGTACAGTATATACCACAACACTTTATTACCCAGTCATCATTCAACATAATGGGTAGATTTTTACATATTTTATATCTCTGTCATGAAAAAGAATCTTACAATGTGTAAACCAGCTGTCTTTGGGTGTGACATTTCAGATTAAATCAATCGTTCAAACGGATACATATTTTGTTAATTTTAAGAGCCATAAAGTGTTGAGTTTGTTGATGAATGAGCAGCTGAAAGTGGAACCGATTCTTGCAGATTCCATAATCTGCCAAGAATTGGCATCAAACCCCAGGAAAATGTCAGCAAGCATTGGCACTTAATGCACAGGAAGTCAGGGACCCAGCCACAGAATTGTATACAATATTAATATTCCTACAGATTCTCAGGTGTAGAGCAACTGTTCTTATTGTTACTCTGCATGCCACAGTTACTTACATATTTACGGAGTGATGTACAGATGTAGCACGATGGTTGGTCTTGTAGTAGGCACGGAATCCGCCATGGGTACGGACCTGGAACCAGTGTGCTCACGAAATCCCTGTGACCAGACTAATGGCCCATCAGTAATAACACAGCGGGGTCCTTGCTTCTGAATGCGACTCCCGCTGTGTTAATCCTACTGGGCTACATAAGTCTGTAAGAGATATGTAGTGAGAGTAGACAGATTCAGTCACTCTCTGTGCACACCTCTCACCGGAACCGGAGGATCGCGCGGTTCTCATGTCATTTTAATAACATATTATTGAAGCAGGGGATCTCCGGAGCTGAACCGCATTAATTTCAGCACCACGGACCCCTGCTTCCCGAGCTATAAGCCCCGGTATGGGATGCCGGTATCTCCACCATGTTTAAATGTCCCGGTCACGTAGGCCGTGACGTGGGAGACTAAAATATGCAGAGAAGCTCCATTACCATAGTGGGTAAAGTAATGAAGGGGTTAAGCCAAAGTACCTGTTTTTTGGGGAGTAGGGGATGCAGGTGAAGGGGGTAGTTGCCCCAGGGTGGGTGGTTAGGCCTACCAGGAAGGTTGCGGGAGGGGCAAACCCCTTCATTACCTTAGCGGCTACTATGGCTAGGATGAAGGCATCCTCCTCCTCTTCTGCACGATTGTGTTTGGGCCGATGCCCAACCATTAAAACACAAGTAACTTAATTTTAAAAAATGGAAGCCATCACATGGTACTGTACTGTACATCCACCAATCGGATTGGTGGATGTACCATTTGTCAGTTAAATGTGATATCACAGGCGCCTGTCACATCTCATTTGACCCCAGGAAGCAGGCGGATCAACATCTTCTGCACCTATTGGAGAAGAAAAAAGAAAAGGACGAAGATAAGAAGAAAATGAAGGAAAGAAGATCTACTCACTGGGGCATCCTCTGCAAGCAACTGAGGATTATGGACTTCAGAGCATAATTGCTGGTGAGGATCATTGCATCGTGGGGGCAATAGTTAGTGCTGCTGTTGGATGAGGAGGATGAATCTTCATCCCGGCAATGGCAAGAAACACATTGATTTTATTTTATAATGTATGTTTATTTAGGATGCCCACTGGCAATGTGTTTATAAGTGCCCCTTTTGAGGGTATAGATAACCACATTGACAATCAATGCATTTTTTTGGCAAATGTTTGTTTTTATTTAATTGTATTTATTTTATTTATTGGATGTATTTTTTTTATTTATTTTTTTAGGTTGCTTATTCATTGCCATTGTGGCAAGCCTTGCCCCCATTGTGGGCATAGCTTAGCACAGTGACAAACAATAGATAGAAGAGATGGGGGAGGAGGGTAGTTAGGCCGAGGTAGGGTGGTTAGGCCTCCCGGGTGTGTAGCCGAGGGGAAGTTAACCCATTAATTACCATAGTAGTTAGTAACCGCTAAGGTGATTAAGGGGTTACAGGCCAGTAGTTAGTTTTTTTTATTTTACTGTCGGTGCCCACTGAAAATGCAGAGGACCAGAATGATGAAGATGGCCTTCATCCTGGCAGGAGTAAGTACAACTTTTATTTACTGTATGCTGGTTGGGTAAGGTTTTATTTTGAATGGGCAAAAGCCATGGATAATAGGGCTTTTGCCCATTACTGTACTGTATGTGTTGGGGGAGTTCTTGGGAGTAGAAGGGCTGGATAGTAGGTTGCCCATACATTTTCATTTGGGTTATCTGTGCTCCCATTGAGGGCATAGGTAACCACAGTGGCAATCAATGGGTGTATTGGCTAGTATTTTGTTGTTTTATTGAAGAGATGTAGCAGCCTGTTCTCTACCGCATCACGGGAAAAAACCCCAGCCAATTTGCCAAATTCTCCACGAGATGGTCCACAGCACACCGTAATGGACCATTGGATTAACACAGCGGGGGTCCCTGCGTTTGAATGGGACTCGCGCTGTGTGAATGCTACCAGGTTCCAGCTGTCTGTAAGAGGCGCACAGTAAGAGAGACTGAATCAGTCACTATACCTGCGCGCCTCTAACAGGCGAACGCGTGGCTTTTATTTTAATAATACAGTATTGTAGCAGGGGGTCTCCAGAGCTGAACCACATTCATTTCAGGTCCGGGACCCCCTGATTCCCGAGTTACAGGCCCCCTTATGGGGCCTAGTCCAGGGAATACATTTTGTCTTTCGATCAGGGCTGTTTTAAGATCTTCGTAGGCCCCACCCCAAGCGACATCATGACGGACGCGCACGCGTAATGTCAAGAGTGAAGTACTGCAGTGCATATTGTGATTTACTCGTTTATATGATGCATATGCAGTACAGATCTATTCTTATAAGATTGCTATACGCTACCTTAATCAATTGAATATTTTAAAGTGTTCACAACTATACAAGTTATTGATAACAACACGAAATACAGTGCAAATGTATACACGTGATATGTTAACCGCTGATTTCATGAAGTATTATTAAATTGTAACTGACGTATAATTCAAATATTCACTCATATGCATAAAAGTAATATACCTACCTCTTAGAGTTTCATTGTATTATTGCTCTCTCTATAGGTTTATAGGTTACTAACCTTTAAGGTGGTTAAGGGGTTAGTGGCCAGTAGTGTGTTTTTTATTGTAATGTTGCTGCCCTCGGCGGACACAGAGGACGGAAAGGAAGGCGAGGATGGCTTCATCCTGGCAGGGGTAAATGAAATTTTTATTTACTTTATGCTGGCTGGATAATGTTTTATTTTTAATGGGGAAATGTGCTATTATGCAGATCAGGATAATAGTAATTTTGCCCATTATTGTACTGTATCTGTTGGGGGGGGGGGGTGTTTGTTGTTGGGGTTTGAGGGGTGGGTAATAGAGTTGTTGGATTTTAATGTCTCTTGGGGGTTGAGAGAGTGG
>NC_134483.1:538522131-538659631 GCF_040206685.1 Ascaphus truei
TAAAATATACAATAACATAAAAAACCTTTGTAATAAAGACATGATTTATACACATCAGTTATAAAATACATCAATATCATCAATACCATACATTCATTCGTGTCCACATTTCTAATATAGATGTATACAGTTCCCTAGTTATATACAGTATGCTTTCAAAGTCATATTATATCTAATAATAAATGGAACCATTATTTAATTAGTCTAATACTAAATACGCCAATATGGATTTGAATGAATGAAATGGGGCTAATAATACAAAAACAGAACAAAAACATAAGATGAAAATAATTGTTAATATGAATAAACAAGAACATGGAATGGGAATATGGGAGGGAGGAAAATGGAGAGGGGGGGGGGTAGGGGAAGAGGGGAGGTGAGGACAGGGGAAAAATGAAGAAAGAGGGAGAGGGTGGGGTGCGGAAAGGAGGGGGGGGGGAATCGAAGAACCAAGAAGACAATTTTGAAACAGTATCAATAATATCATATAAATATGATTATGAATATAACAATCATATATATGTGTGTATAAAAATCCTATATATTTGAGGTCATAAACAACCACGACAGTGGCCAACAATGTTCTCAAATATGGGCTACTATAGGATTTAATTGATTATAATTAATATCAAAAGAAGGAAACCCTTTAGAGATATCTAAATTCATATTCCCATTCCATGTTCTTGGTTATACATATTAACAATTATTTTCATCTTATGTTTTTGTTCTGTTTTTGTATTATTAGCACCATTTCATTCATTCAAATCCATATTGGCGTATTTACGTACTTTCGGGTGCCTCCTTTGCGTTGTCCAGCCCTGAGCATTCTGGCGCGGAAAGGTGGTACGCTATCCCCAGTTGTTATTAATAAACAAGCCACGGCCGTTTTACCTCCAAAACTGTGTCCTCTCGTTTATTTGTATGTTTTAGGTATATGGGTATTGGGAAAGGGGGGGGGGGGAAAGCTTGCGCCTCCTTGGTCATTAAACTGATTGATCTGAAGTTCTTGGGGTCTTCTTTGCCTCCTTTCCCATGGAAAAGGGCAACTACTGTATGGCATTGCTCCTTTGTTCGGGAAATTACCCTGTTCTTTAAGCAACATTTAAAGAGTTTTTCATGGATTCTCTCTGTTTCTTCCCTAGCTTGTTTTAAGATCTCCTGTAATTTCGTCTTTCACTGGGCCTTTCGGATTCGTCATGGATTTGATTGATTTTTCTACTTGTTCTGGAAGGTGCATGGCACTTATTGTTTTCTCCTTGCTCTTCATCTGCTTGATTCTGCCTTGTGTTATCTGTGTTCCTGAAGAATTTCTTGTAGAAGTCCTCAACTCTGCTTACGATAAGTCCTTTATTGTTGAGCCATTGTCGTGTTTGAGTGCGGTGATTTGCTTCTCCATATCGCAAGTACATTTGCTTACATCTTGCGCATCGGTTTGCAAACTTCTTGTTCTTGCATCTTGGGAGGGCTTCATTTCTTGTTCTTTCCTCAGTAACTGCTTTGTCTCATGTGACGTTTTCTTATCCTGTTCTTTGTTAAAGATTCTGCTAGTTTTTCTTCCAATTTCCAAATGTTTTTCATAATTGGTAAAGTATCTAGATACATCTTCAGCAAGCTGAAGCATTTTTTCAGCTCTAGTTTGATGCTGTTACATTTAAGGTTCTTGATGTTGATTGTGTTTTTTTTCAATGAGTTTTCATCTTATTTATTTTATTTATTTATAAAATGTTTTACCAGGAAGTAATACATTGAGAGTTACCTCTCGTTTTCAAGTTTGTCCTGGGCATAGATTTATAATGACAAATAATTCATGGTTACAAATACATAGTTACATAAGTGAACAGGGTTAACATTATACACAAGACATTGCATGCACATGTAACCCATGTCCCCCCCCCCCCCCCCAGACACAAGTGCTATATCTAGGGTATATGAGTGCTGGCTACACGTGTTTGAGTAGTGCATACCTGCCGGTAACAGGAGGGCCTGAGCTTCCCACGATGTTGTTGGGGACACAGGACCAGGCTTCTGGGGTAGTTGCCTCATTCTTTTAGTGGTGGGGCAGCGCCTCCATCCTCTATACCTTCCCAGGGATGTGGGGTAGGACCCGTATAGAAGAGATAGACCCCGGTCCCAGGGTGGATGCTCCAGAATCACACAATAGTCTTTAGTAAGATCAGTAAGGTCTCTCTTTATTGTCTCTAGATGGCACACAGCAGCCTTACAGCACACAGCCGCAACAACAACAGCAATAGCAGCAGCACACACAGAAATCCCAAGGTGTACAGCCTTTCTCCTCTCCTTTCCTCCAAGAGGTACTCCGACAGGATGGTCTGTGAGGGGCCTCAATACCCCAGTGCCCGCCTCAGAGGGTCCACTCTGGGCGGGGGAAGATCCTCCCCATCACCCCCTCATCAGGGTGAGAGGCATTGGTCCCACCGGAGCTCTGCTCACTCGCCGACTATCATAGGCCAGAGTTCTCTTTGTAGCTCTCCTGCTCCCAGGAGAGAGCTCGATCTACTTCTCTCCTCCAACTCCCAGGACAGACTTCCTAGAGTAGACTAACTGACACTCACAGGAGCTGGCTGCTAAATAGGGTCAGCCCCACCCCTCATGATGTCAACAGGACCTCCCCTCTGTCTCTTGCCGGCAGCAGAGTCAGGGGCCTGCATCTATCACTCAGGGCAGGGCGTGAAGGGGGAAAACCCATGATTACTACTGGCGCCTGCCCTTAACAGGACTTACCACAGTAGGAGGAAGATATATATAGCCCGTGCTGTTTACAGAGGGGCTACACTCTACCTATGGTGGAATCCAATGGTCCCCACTTGGACCTAGCTTTGGCAGTACCATCCTGCGGTGAACAACCTGGGAAACAAACACACATATCATGCAGTTGGATAGACATAACATATGCTTACATGAGGTAGAAATATAACACATGGTTACTCCCAACGTGGAGAACCCTAGTAGTAATGGTTAGGATCCGGTTTCTGAATTTTCCTACCATTGTGATCCGTAGCGGTCACAAAGAAGGACTGGACCGACCCATGCTCCGGTCGATATATTACACTGTGCATGTATATACAACTTCCTATACTCCAGATCCTGACCAACTCACTTATACGGTCCTCATTATGATAACCGGCTTTACCAAACTTGGTCCGAAGGTATTCTTGTATGGCTTCTTGGAGCCAACTGTCTCTGCTCTCCTCTATTTCCCTCATGATGGGCTCAGGCACATAAGGGTATTTGTATCCATGTGACTGCCTATACCTAGCCACTATGGCTCTGTAGGCTCGGCTCAACTTAGTAAGCTTACGGTGACCCACCCTGCTTGGCAGTACCCAAAACTCTGGTTCTACAAGAGCAATCTCGTCGTACAATATACTGGGGCCTTTGGGCTGAATGAGTTTCTGTTCTATCTCCCGGTACCTGTGATCAATCTCGTCCTCTACCTCCTGGGGAGTAAAGGCACCAGCCGCCCACCAATGATCAACTATGTTGTTCTTAATGATCAAGAACTGCGTACGGTCCATACCTTCGTGGTACCCAGTGAACAGGGGTGCCCACCACTTGTCACGGTGTCATACTCTGTGGAATGGCTAGTGTGCTCTACCTCTGACTCTGCTTTTGACGAGACACCGGACATCCCCGCCTCTGTAGAGCGCGAGCAATCTCTCCTCCCTTTGGCATTTATGTACCTGATAGGGTTCATCTTGTGAACCACCGTAATGACCGACCCAGCCTCTGCTGGAGTGTGGGAACCTCGGGCTCTCCCTCTAGCTGTAGGAGAAAACGGCACAGGGTTAGGCACAGGTATCACACGGTCATATGGTATTTCCCCATCAGACACCTCATCGCTCAATTCCCAGTCCCGCAAATCTCTGGAGTATTTGGGATACTTGCTCAATTTATCCCCGCTAGGTCCCGGTGACAACACTCGTGATGATCCAGGGGCAGTGGCCGAGGTGATGGAGCTAGGGGTTGGGGCAGGGGCAATGTTCAAGTCAGTGTCCAGCAAGCGGGTAATACCGCGACCAAGGGACGCTATCTTGGGTGCTTTCTCCGCCATACTTCGCGCTTCTCTCGATGGGCCTTGGCTCTTCAGGATGGCCATTGCAGTGGCCATGGCTACTCTCTGTGAGGAGAACAGCGCTCCCGGGCCTCTCTTCCCGTCGGGCCCGGAAGTGACATCATCACCGGTGCCCGCGGAATCTCCATCCGCTCCGTGGTCACGCACCGGTAGTGCGTCGAGGACCGGAAGGGGCGGTGGTGGAGCATCCGGTTTGCAGACGGACAAGTAGGCCTCAAGCCTCTCCTTCTTGTCCTCTGCAGTTGCTGTCTTCGCCTGGCGGGAGTAAGGGGGTGGTGGTGTCTCCTTACTGCTCCACTGCTGTTTGGTGATCTTGAGGTCCTCCGGAGTCATCTCGGACGCCATCTCCGCACTGGGAGTCACCACGGCCGTGGGACTTCTACAGGCCTCAGGCCGCACCAGCGCTCGCCGTCGGAAGGTGTCTGGACTCGTCTGCTTCTCTTTGTTACCGCTGGGGTGGTTCGCCGGTAGGCGCATCGCCACCGATGGTACGCCAACCTCTTCCTCCGAGGATATCAGGATTGGATCCTCCACAAGGGAGTCACCGGGTTCTTCTGCGATACAACCAGTGGGTATGGGTACGAAACAGTCTCGCTCCAGTACCTCCACTGCGGTCGCGCTCTTCTCCGCGAACAGTTAACTCGGCTCTGTAGTGGGCTGGGCCTTGGTTCTTCCCGCTTGGTTGCAACGGGGAACTAGGGCAGCCTTGTCTTTCAATTCCGCCACCTCCGTTAATGTTCCCGGAGAGGCACCCCACGGGGTCTCGATCAGAGGCCATGGCTCGTTAGGCCACAGGTTAAACGTGCCGCATTGAGGGCATCATGCCTTGGTGCTTGGGACCACTCCGGGTATCCCGCAGTGTACGCACAAACACCGGAGGTATTCGTGCTCCACCACCTCCACTACCAGTAAGCCTCCTGGTAGCTGATAGATCGTGGTGCTCATCTCGGACATTGTTAGCTCAGGGGTGGAACAGTTCAGTGTTTCAGCTCCTTGCTCCTCGAATGCCAGACAGAAGTGAAGCTCTTCGCTCTCGCTTCCTGTCCCTCCCTTTGCTGGGGAGGACGCTCCTGATTGGCTCTCCTTGTGCCCCCTCCCTCTGGTTGAGTCCAGAGGCGGGGCACTCCTTCTTTCAGTATGACGCGACCTGGTTTGTTGACCAGTCACAGCACAGGTAGGTGGGCTTTCGGCTGTCGCTCCGCTCCTCTTGCAGGGGATCTGGGTTTGGCGCCAAACCCCTGCACATTTCCTGCCACATTTCTCGTACAGTCTTTTTGCACGATTCTCGTGCTTGCTCCAGGATTGGCGGGAAACGCCATTTTACGTCGGCTGCTATCTGCTGGGCCGTGGATGGCGCATTTGTCGCCATTTTGGGTTCTTTGCTCCGCGGAGCACATGTAGTGACGGCCGCCATCTTCGATGTACCCACACATGTAATTGTACACTACTCTCAGTGTCTAGGGTGTAACGTGTCCCTAGATGCTGACCGTACTTGCTGACACTTTCTGCTTCTCTCTGCATGCTCAATCTGGTACCCATTAAAATGAGGTGGCATACCCCAGGCTAGGCAGAACTCCTTCTTGTGCACTGAACTCGGTGACGATTCTGTCAAGTGCTCTGTGGTGCGTTTTATGTGGGTGCTACCTAGTGTACCGGGCATCTCCCTAAGTACGGGCGTCCCTACTTTTGGCCACTCATAGTGCGGGCCATGGTCCCTGGACACGTTAGCAGGCTAACCCCCCCAGTTGCCTCACACTATCTGCCTCATGGGACTAGGACAGCTATAGCTATGCACCCATCTTACGCCACCCTCTTAGGGCACCCAGGGCGTACTGTGCGTGAGTGGAGGTCCATGCTCCCCTGACTACCCCTGGTATGGCATGCCCTACGTTCTGTAGCACTGGACCGGAGAGTGCACATTACTCTTCCCACTCTGCTTCGCTGTAAGCCTGGCCTGTTCTGGATCTCAGCAGCTCGCCTCCAAATGTAACCCATGTTCCCCCCCCCCCAGACACAAGTACTATATCTAGGGTGTATGAGTGCTGGCTACATGTGTTTGAGTGGTGCATACCTGCCGGTAACAGGAGGGCTTGAGCTTCCCGTGATGTTGTTGGGGACACAGGACCAGGCTTCTGGGGTAGTTGCCTCATTCTTTTAGTGATGGTGCAGCGCCTCCATCCTCTATACATTCCCAGGGATGTGGGGTAGGACCCGTATAGAAGAGATTGACCCCGGTCCCAGGGTGGTTGCTCCAGAATCACACAATAGTCTTTAGTAAGATCAGCAAGGTCTCTCTTTATTGTCTCTAGATGGCACACAGCAGCCTTGCAGCACGCAGCCGCAAGAACAACAGCAATAGCAGCAGCACACACAGAAATCCCAAGGTGTACAGCCTTTCTCCTCTCCTCTCCTTTCCTCCAAGAGGTACTCCGACAGGATGGTCTGTGAGGGGCCGCAATACCCCAATGCCCGCCTCAGAGGGTCCCCTCTGGGCGGGGGAAGATCCTCCCCATCACCCCCTCATCAGGGTGAGAGGCATTGGTCCCACCGGAGCTCTGCTCACTCGCCGACTATCATAGGCCAGAGTTCTCTTTGTAGCTCTCCTGTTCCCAGGAGAGAGCTCGATCTACTTCTCTCCACCAACTCCCAGGACAGACTTCCTAGAGTAGACTAACTGACACTCACAGGAGCTGGCTGCTAAATAGGGTCAGCCCCACCCCTCATGATGTCAACAGGACCGCCCCTCTGTCTCTTGCCGGCAGCAGAGTCAGGGGCCTGCATCTATCACTCAGGGCAGGGCGTGAAGGGGGAAAACCCATGATTACTACTGGCGCCTGCCCTTAACAGGACTTACCACAGTAGGAGGAAGATATATATAGCCCGTGCTCTTTACAGGGGGGCTACACACAGATAAAAGATAATATATATTATAGGCGTATGTAACAGTTACACAGCAGATTAAAATGTGAGACAGTCTTAGTTTTGAAAGAACTTAGACTAGCCACTAGTGAGAGTAGATTGTTTCAGTTTTGTGGTGCACAGTAAGAGGAGGAGCGGACGGATACTTTGTTGAACAGTCACAAAGAAATGAACAGTCTTTTGGAGTCAGATCTCGGATGATAAGTGCTGCATGTGGTAGGGTGAGGAGCTTTAAGATGTAATTTCAGTGAACCAATCAGTTCTTGTGTCAAACCGTTTCAAAAGTGGTCCAGTCTTCATTCACGTGTTTCTGGTTAGCCAAGATATAATCAATTTTATGCGTGGTCCCATTGGGTCCATTCTATGTCCATTTTCTATTTGAATTCTTCTTGACGAATGAATTCACGATGAAGTTTTCACATTCTGAAAATCCTACCAATTTGATTCCATGTTCATTCCTGTTACATTAACCTTACTTACCAACTGATGCTCCATCTTTCTGCTGAACACTAATTTTTGCCTTGAAAGCTCTCATAATGATTTTGAGGTGACAATTTCCTTTGTTCTTGCATTGGTTAATTTCATGGGGGAAGTTTTACACTTCTTTGTCTGTGTGACTTGGTGTTAGGACATACACTTGGATTATCTTGTATCTGTTTATCAACAGAACGATGATTCTGCTTTTTCTGATGAGCCACTATACATCGTCTTGAACACCCATTGCCACCTTCCCACCACCGTTATGCATGGAGATAAGTAATTGAGGAAGTTTATATATACAGTACACGTATATGCCACACAAATGTCTATATACATATAGCCATGGCTGGTCCAGCTATCTTTCTGCCCCTCCTGTCACGTAAGTCTCAGTAGATAAAGGCAGTGACAGGCTATCCTATAGGTTTTTTTCGCCCCTCATGCTGACTTCATGAGTGACAGGAGTGGGGATGACAAAGGAATCTGTGTGCAGCTGGTAAACTGGTAAAGATCATGTGCCCTCCCCTTCTGAATCTCTGGAAGGAAGTGTTCAAATTGTAGCTTGAAGTTCAGTCCCTTAGGGATGAGACCTTGAGTTCCAGACTACCCCTTCAAGGAGTAGGATGTCTCCTCCACCCCTCCTGGGGAGAGGAGGTGGGAGCTGCCTTCCCCCAAGGAAGAGAGAGCAAGATCTGTGCATGGCACAAGGCCTCAGCCATTAACTGCTGGCCAGAACCATCCAGTTATCTGAGACCCCTACTCTACTATATGTGACACTGTTTACGATCTGCAGTGTTTGCTACAATAAAGACCTAATTTATATACCCTGGCAAGACGTATGAGAGAGAAAGAACTGTCATGTAGAGACTGCCTGCAGCTCTGTATCACCATAGAAAGAACATAAGGATCATGTAAGTCTGTCCTGGTCCCCACCCCATAGCGGACATCTTAGCTCTCCTGGACCCTCACAGGTATGCACTCATCAAGACATCAGTAGTAGCAGCAGCACCATGTTTCCAGAGAGGGGGGTGAAACAATGCTACATGCATCTGTTTCCCATCTCAGTACTTCACATTTTTGGACTTGTTGTGACTGACTGGGCTCTTAAAAAAACTTTTCATTTTTACTTTATTTATTTACATGTTTGCTTTTTCAGTTTTCTAGCCCCTCACTCCTGAGTCCCCTCTCCTCGCTCCTCCTTTACTAGTGCGAAAAGATAGTAAGAAGGCAAAAGTGCTCTCCCTCCAGGGAGAAACACTAAGAGAACACATGATGTTACCTACCGGGTCAAAGCAGGAAGAAAAAATATTGTGTTGCTTTCGTGATGGGTCAAGGCGATTTATGCAAACCGCTGGACTTCATATGGGAGGGGGATAGTATGGTTACTGCAGTCCCAATACACAGTGACATAGTTACATAGTAGATGAGGTTGAAAAAAGACATGGGCCCATTAAGTTCAATCTATGCTTAATTTAGACAACAAATACTTTATCCTATATCTATACTTACTTATTGATCCAGAGGAAGGCAAACAAAAAACCCCAGTGACATATCATCTAATGATATCTCATAAGGGGAAAATAAATTCCGTCCTGACTCCAAGAATTGGCAATCAGATTAATCCCTGAATCAACATCTTTCCCATGTATACTTACTAGGTATATCCCTGTATATCTTTCCTTTCTACATAGATGTCCGACCTTTTTTTGAACAAATCTATTGTATCTGCCATCACAGTCTCCATGGGTAAAGAATTCCACATTTTAACTGCCCTTACTGTAAAGAATACTTTCCTTTGTTGCTGGTGAAGTCTCCTTTCCTCCAAACTTAGGGGATGACCCTGAGTCCTTTGTACTGCCCGTGGGATGAATAGTTCTTTTGAAAGCTCCATGTACTGTTCGAATATATTTGTATACTGTATAGTTATCATATCCCCTCTTAGATGCCTCTTTTCTAATGTAAATAAATCTAATTTAGCTAGCCTCTCCTCATAAGTTAGATTGTCCATCCCCTTTATTAATTTGGTGGGTCTTCTCTGCACTCTCTCTAGTTCCATAATGTATTTTCTATGTAGTGGTGCCCAAAATTGTACTCCATATTCAAGGTGTGGTCTTACTAATGCTTTGTAAAGGGGCATAATTATGTTTACTTCACACTTTAATGCAATCTTGAAATTCAGCCTGTTGAAATTGAGTCCTTGAATATTAAATGTAATGGTTTGGTTATTACTGAACTTAACTCCTTGAGAACTTTTGGATGTATGCCATCGGTGCTAGGTGCCTTATTTACTTTAATTTTATCAAGCTGCTTATGAACTTCTTCCTCAGTTAACCAATTGTTCATTAATATGGAGGTTGTGGCTTCCTCCTGCGGCACTACTATTGAAATTGATTCTTCCCTGGTAAACACAGTGGCAAAGAATTTGTTTAATACCTCAGCTTTTTCCTTACCTCCAATAATCTGCCTGCCCATCTCACACTGATAGGGTCCTATATTTTCTTTTCTGATTTTTTTTGTTATTGAAGTACTTAAAGAACTTTTTAGAGTTGATCTTACTTTCTATTGCAATCCTTTTTTCATTATCCATTTTTGCTAATTGATTTGCCCTTTTGCAATTTTTGTTACATTTCTTATAATTCTGATACGATGTATCTGTCCCTTCTGACTTCAAGAATCTAAACGCCTTCCTCTTCTTTTCCATTTCCTCCCCTACTTGTTTATTTAGCCAAATTGGTTTTGACTTATTTCTTTTATACTTATTACCCAAGTTTATACACTGATAAGTGTGCTTTTCTAACAATGTTTTAAAGACTGCCCATTTATCTTCTACATTTTCCCTGCAAAAACATCATCCCAATTTATTCCTTGTAAATTAGTTCCCAGTTTATTAAAATCTGCCTTTCTAAAGTTTAAAGACTTTGTTGAACCCAAGTAATATGTTTTTTTGAAAATTTATTTCAAATGAGACCATGTTATGATCACTGTTACCCAAATGTTCCAGTACTTGAATATTTGCTATTTCTTCTACATTGTTTGATATGACCAAATCCAGTACTGCCCCTCTCCTGATTGGTTCCTCAATAATTTGGGTCATGTAAAATGTCTTTAAGCACCCCCAAAAATCCTTTCCTTTTTCTGTAATGCTAATCTCATTGCCCCAGTCTATTTCTGGATAATTAAAATCCCCCATTATGCAAATATTACTCAGTTTTGATGCCTTCTCCATTTGCAAAAGTATTTTAGTTTAGTCAATCTCACAGATATTTGGTGGTTTATAGCATATTCCCTCAAACATTTTCTTTATACTTTTACCTCCACTGCTAATTTCTATCAACAAGGTTTCTACATTTTCATCATTCCCTTCATAAACATCTTCCCTTATAATAGGTTTTAGATCCGGTTTAACATATACACATACTCCACCTCCCCTTCTATTTAGAAGTTTTCTAGTATTAACTGCATTTACTATGAGTGTCTCGCTGCTTGTCAAAGTCGCACTTGCCCCCATACTACCTCCATAACCACTTGCTATTTCCTCATCTATTCTATTTAGTTCGTTATCTGTTTGATCCCCCCTCCATCCTAGTCTAAAATCCCCTCCAACCTTTTTGACAATTATGATTATTATTTGCTTACCATTGTTTATTTATAATGCGTCCTACAGAGTAATAACATAACAAAAACAAACCCAATAACAATGGAACGTTCATCACATACTGATAAGATAGACACAAATGATCAGGCTGCCCTGTTCCCTCTAGGGAGTCATGGTTGAATATGTTGTGCTATTCTGCATCACCATCACCATTGAATCCTATGGAGACTCTTATTGAAGTCATACACAAAAACAGAACCAGGTCCAGCAAATTGGGATGCCCCCTCGTGGGGTCTAGAAGCATTTAGAGGACACAGCAAATGGGTGCTCGGACTCAAAACTCAGGTCAGGAGATAGCATAACATGAACAAGATAGTCAACCACACCAAAAATAGATGAATTAAAAAGGTGATATAATTACTAACAGCATCCTAGCTCTTAGGAGCTTACAATCTAAGGGAGCAGAGGGAAAGTGCCACATTATATTTGGAGAGAAAGCTGGGTGCAGTTGAGGTTCAATGGTTGTTGGTTGTGGTGCGAACAGTTGGAAGCCTCTTATATTGACACAGAATGACTGGTGTTCCAGTCCAGGCTGAAGAGGAAAGAGTGCGGATATCAGATAAGTGCTGGATAGACCCTAAAAGAAGGGAGATTCTACATCATCTTTAACTGTGTGATGTGTGGCTGAGAGCCTCGTGTGCAGGGCAGGTGGATTACATACACAGAGATGTATGGGGACCTCGGTGAACCACTATCAATATGTATTATTACTTTGCGGAGTGACAACTAATTCTCGTGTATCCTATGTACGGTACGTTAAAGATACTATTGCAGTGGTGGGGCTTACGTTATCTAAATAAACTACAATGTTTCTATATTTATTGATATGCTTAGGATATAATAGTACAACATTCTCAAATTTTTTAAGTTAAAAAAAATAAAACAACATCAACTTTTGGGTTTATGAAGAACTAGCTGAGAGACCCGGCGTAGCCTGTGAGTTAAATTTCCCGCTCCCTCCTCTCCCCCTATTCCTGTGCTCCCCCTCTTTCTCCGTTCCCCCACCCCCAGAGGGAGGGAGGGACAGTGGACAGGAGGGGGGGGGGGACAGTGGACAGGAGGGGGGGACAGTGGACAGGAGGGGGGGACAGTGGACAGGAGGGAGGGGGACAGTGGACAGGAGGGGGGGACAATGGACAGGAGGGGGGGGGACAGTGGACAGGAGGGGGGGTGAACAGGAGGGGGGGCAGTGGACAGGAGGGGGGGACAGTGGACAGAGGGGGGGCAGTGGACAGGTGGGGGCAGTGTTCAGGAGGGGGGGGCAGTGGACAGGAGGGGGGGCAGTGGACAGGAGGGGGGGCAGTGGACAGGAAAGACACCCGGCGTTGGCCGGGCTTAAAATTTCCCGCTCCCTCCTCTCCACTCCCCTTGTCTGTTTCTCCGCTCTCCCCTCTCTCTCCGCTCCCCCCCCATGCGCAGGTCCGGTCACCACCCTACAGTGTCCCACACACACACAGTGACACACACACAGTGTTACACACACACAGTGTCACACACACACAGTGTCACACACACACACACACACACACACACACACACACACACACACACACACACACACACACACACACACACACACACACACACACACACACACACTGGACAGGAGGAGGTGGGGAGGGTATGGAGAGTTGTACGTCCGGTGATCCGAACAGGTGGCTCCCCACCTCCCGCCAGCCGTGACTGTGCATCCCCACCCCCCCACGCCCCCGCGCCCATCTCCCTCCCACGCTGGCAAGCAGGCTCCCATGCAAGCGGCCCTCAGCTCGCGCTCCCTCAGGTGCAGGCTCCCGTGCACGCGGCCCTCAGCTCGCGCTCCCTCAGGCTGCCCTCTCCCCCTCCCGGCCGTCCGTTCTGCCGCTTAGTCCCGGCCGGTTGAGGCGGGAGGCGCAGGGGTTTGAGGCCCCGGCGGCAGGGATGTTAGCTGGGAGGGAAGGCGCAGGGGTTTGAGGCGGCGGGCCGCCGGCAGGGGTGTGAGCTGGGAGGGGAGGCTGGAGGCGCAGGGGTGTGAGGCGGCGGTTTACTTACTTACCTGGGCGGGAGGTGGTGTGTGGTAGTATGTGTGTGTGTGTAGTGGTGTGTATGTGTGGTGGTGTGTGTGCGTGTGTGTGTGGCAGTTGGGTGAGGCGGCAGTTGGGTGACGTCATAGAGCCACCAATCTGATTGGCCAGAGGCTGACGACCAATCAGATTCACCACATCTACAACCCCACAAATTTCAATTTTATATATTAAGATAAAATCTCCGGCATTAGCACATGTGGTCCTCAGGGAATCCCAGGATTTCATGAAAACACAGCCAGAAAGCCACTGTCGTACTGTAGACCATTGGTAGAATGGAGAGTATGTGGAGCTGAGGTTTACGGAGTACGCAGACCACAATGCTACGGTTTTGTACTTTAAAAATATATCTGTAATGTATAAACCACTATAATATAATTTGCTAAGCCTACTCCGACCCTTTGATCCTACATGATACCCTTCACCCTTTTAGGATATGTTCCCTCATTCCTACCATATTTGCACACACGCGGAATTACAGCTTGTGCAAGCCCCAGGCTGGCCTTTTATCTGTCGTTTACAACAGTCCCCGCTGTTCCACAAATACCTTTTTACAAAATAAAACTAATGAGTGCGTTTGTTAGCACGGCACTCTGTCAGACTTCCTCTCTTTTTTACGCGCCTCCCATGCCCTCCCCACAACCTCCTGCTTTAAACATATAATTAAGAACAATCGTAAATTGAATAATGATATGTTGCTGGTAACTTCAAGGACCTCACAGTTCTCTGCTTCACGATATAAATTCCTTCTGTACTTCTTTTCGCTCGTTTTGCTGAGTAAACACGGATGACTATTCCTTACTGATTCCACATATGTTACAGTTTTTAGTGTTTTTTTTTTTTTTTTTAAAGTATGTACAATAAACATTGCTTAACCCCTTGGCCACCAACGGGGTATTATTTAGAAAATGTGCAACATTTATTTAGAGGAAAAAAAATAGTACTGGAGGATTTCAGTGTAAACTTTATGTTACATTAAGGCCCAGAATTGGTAAGCGGTGCTATGCTAATGAATCATACGGTGTCTTTCAGCACCAGAAGGTATATTATGGCATAACAGTCCTTAGCACATATGCGCACGGCAGGAGTTAATAATATTCGGGACCTGCAACACTTATCTGTTGGTCCATCAACCTATCAAAGTATTTTGCACCTGCAGTACTTTGCCCTGTGTGTATGAAGAAGAGGAGAACCATACAAGGACCTAACTTGTCACTGTTGAGATACACTCGTAATAAGTTTCTACAGTACTCACAGGGTGTGCAGATGTGCACACATCATTTTGTGCGGTCACAGTGAGTTACTACCCAAAAGCCTTTATTTTTATCCTTTGGCTGCCTGAGGCACTGGGGGGAGGGGGGTAAAGGGTCTTGCCCACGGTCAGACGACACTATGTTCCCCTCTTCAGAGGCAGTGTTCTCCCCATTAAGCTCCCCCTTACGACACTTCTTGGGAACTAGATAACACAGCTGCCATGAGCCCCTGTAGTGTCAGGAGGGCGAGTTACACGTTTAGTTGCAATGCATTGCTGGGGAAAAAAGAGGTTCATAAATATTCAGGGTTTTTTTTTTGTTCCTGATCCCCAAACCCTACTCATGTGGGCCCATATCCAGACTCCAGAATTACATGGGTTAACCCCCTTCCCTTCTGCAGTCACCCAGGCTTTTCTTGCTTGGCTTTGTCACGCTGCCTTTAATTAGGAACCTGGCCTGGTTTATATGGTTTGCAGGCCCCAGACTGACCCTCATTAGTTCCCACATTAAACCGTTTTACCTACCCAGCTTTCCGTGGCCTCCTCACCTTCTCAGCCAGCAGCCTGCCTGCCACGACTTCTTCTGTTTTTATGACCGTGGGGATTTTTTGTGACTAATTTGCAAAGCGCATTAATTACTTCCATGTCTAGGTTTTATTGGCAATAAGCTCTAAACAAATAGCATTTTTGTTTAAGTGGGCCACAAACCCCTCTGTCAAGCCGATATCTCTGGTGGCAAGAAACCCATTACTAGGGCCCCCCACCCCCTTTGCTGCCAGCTTCCGTTTTAGTCTGATGTCTACTGCTATGTGTTCATTTCAAAGCATTCCAGTGTCTAGGTTGTAAGTAACAAATATCTATAAATATATATTTACACACATATACATAATTAGAAGCATAGCATGTGTAGCCAAGCTCCCCTTCTCCCAAGGGTGCGGGGAGGGAGGCTGCAGGGATGGTCGGATGCTGCCGGAGCTCCGCGGCGGACCTGGTATGCAGGGGGGCCAACAACACAGAGATGAAGAACCCCTATAATGGGAGCACTCGGCGGCTAATGATACTGATGTAAATATTCCTGGATAGAACCTAAAGAAGACAGTAGGTCTTATGATATGTGATATGAAATTGGGTTAAAAAACTATTTTAATTGGAGAAATCCTCAAATAAAATAAATGGTCCTCTATGTGGAATAATCCTATGTGATTAGCGAATTAAAATAAAATGGAGGTAAGGGGAAAAGGATATATAGTCCTTTTTCATATAAGGCTCTCTTTATACACTTCAACAGGGCAGGTAAGTGTATACACAGTTAAGTCATCGGGTAAGCGAATATCCTCAAATGGTAGAAACAATGTGTGACATAACCACATACAGCAAAAGGATATGCAAATAACTCAATGTGCACCGTTTAAGCAGCTCAAAACATGATCCATATATACACTAGCTGTATAAATCTGTGTATATCCAGAGCTGCGAGTCCGACAAATTGGCAGGTATATAATATCTGCCAAGGTGTGTTCTGACAACGACTTGTGCCCGGAGCTCTCACTAATATAGCTGGAGGACTGTAGGACTCATATACAGTGTAACATAAACACATGCAGTTATAAAGTATGTAGGTAGCTCAAATTGTGAACCGTCTGTTCAGCTCAGACAAAATCCATATACACACTAGTAGTTTCTATCTATACACATCCAGAGCTGCGAGTCTAACAGATTGGCAGGTAGATATTATCTGCCAAGATGTTTAAAGACAATGACTTGTGCCCAGAGACCTCACTAGTATAAGTAATGGGCTTAGTGATTCGGAAGCACTGTCAATATATACGCAATAAAGAACCACATATGTACTAAACTGGTTGCGAAGTGAAGGTAAAAATGTACAACACACTGCGTGGCTGGACGTAAAGCAGACTGAACGCGTCTGCAGCAGTGTCTCCAACTACCACGTCTCACACTGTGCTGTTAATGGATTGCCTTTGCGATAGCAAACCCCCCCTCCTCCAAAATCATACAGACCGTGGAAGTCTGTGTATCGGATACTCCTCCACAAATGGAGGGAGTGAAGCAGTGTTCAATGGTATGCTGGAAGTGACGAACCGGAGAGTCTCGGAAGACGTCACCTATGATGTCATTACGTCTATGGATGCCGACGTACGTTTCGCTGGTTACGCTTTTTCGAGGCTGGTTTGAGCCCTCCAAAGTCCCTGCTATTTAAAGGGAATACACACTGACCTGATTGGTTGTTGGTAGTGTGAATGCACGTTAGCGTAAATTAGCATAATTGGGCATACTAGCTGAACGTGAGGGGAATGCGGTCTCTGGGGACCTCTAGTAGCTAAAAACAAATTACAGAACTTGAAGGACTAAGGAAGGGGAACATAGGAGAATGGATATGGGATACAGTTTAGATAAAGGGGTAAAATACAAATCCCTCATTAAGACCTTGAGGGGAGAGTGTACCCAGTGTGTATATCCACCTTTATTCTTTTTGAAGCAGAACCTGATCCCAATCTCCTTTCCTTGTACCCATAGAATATTGGTCTATGCCTATGAATGACCAAACAGTACTGTCCCCTTTGTGATTTTCCAGAACGTGTCTGGCTACTGGTGTGTCCTGGTGTTTGCGGATGCTACCTAGATGTTCTAGAACTCGGATCCTAAAAGGACGTCTTGTCTTGCCTACATACTTTTTTTGGCATGTACAAGTCACCAGATAGATGACACCAGAGGATCTGCAGTTACAGTAATGTATCCCCTGATGTCAAATTTTCTGGTGTTGTTCCAGTTGTGGAAGATCTTAGAGTTCTTGATGGATTTACAAGCTTTGCAATTATAGCAGCTAAAGCAACCTACTGGTTTGTCTGGTAGCCATGTACTTAGAGTTCTGTCGTTTTCAAAGTGACTCTTGACTAAATAGTCACAAAGATTTTTGGCCCTTCTAGGTGTCATCTCAGGGTGTGGTTTTAGTATGTCACTGAGGTCAGAATCTGATTGTAAGATGTGCCAATGTGTCTGGAAAATCCTTTTTGCATAGTCCCATTTAGAGTTATATGGACCAATAAACCTGATACAATTAGTTGTGGGTTCCTTGATTTTGTCCCTTAGTAGAATTTCCCTTGGGGTGTTTTTAGCCCTTTTGTAAGCCCCCTTGACACTGTTCCTGCTATAGCCCTGTGCATGGAATCTTTCCTTCATGAGGTCTGCTTGAGTCTCAAAATCAGAGGATGTGGTGCAGTTCCTCCGAATACGAAGGAACTGTCCCACTGGAATGTTGGTAATGAGGTTTGGGGGGTGGTGACTGTTTGCTCTTAGTATACTGTTAGTGGCTGTTTTCTTTCTAAAAGCAGTAGATGCCAAGTAACCATTTTCCTTAATTGATATTTTCAGGTCCAAAAAGGAAATCTCAGTTGGACTAATTTCAAAGGTAAGTTTCAAGTTGTTGGAGTTTGTGTTTAGGATTGTGATAAAATCCAATAGTAGTTTTTGTGTACCATTCCAGAATATGATGATATCATCTATGAACCTATACCATAGTTGGATGTGATTGGTGTAGTGTTCAAGATTCTCGGTAAAAACTACTTCCGCTTCCCACCAGCCCAGGTACAGATTAGCATAAGATGGGGCACATTTAGTACCCATCGCTGTACCCTGGGTCTGGTGGTAAAGCTTATTGTTAAATCAAAAATAATTCTTGGTTAAAACAAATTGAAGTAATTTGAGGACAAACTCATTATGACTCAAAAGATGTGTACCTCGAGTGTTAAGGAAACAGGATAGCGCTGATAGCCCTGCTGTGTGGGGTAAACTCGTATATAGCCCTTCCACATCTAGGGACACCAAGATGGTTTCTGAGGTGACATTGATATCTTCTATTTTACAAAGTATATCCTTGGTGTCCCTAAGGTATGATGGAAGGGCTATGACAAATGGTCGTAGAATACAGTCAACATAGTCACTAGCATTTTCTGTCAAACTCCCTATGCCGGAGACGATTGGTCGTCCCGGTGGTGTTGTCTTACCCTTGGGTATTTTGGGTAAGCTGTATAGAGTTGCAATCCTGGGATGTTTGACTAAGATGAAGTCCTTCCCTTTTTCAGAGATGACTTTATCTACCAAACCATTGTTAACTATTTCATTAAGTTCCTGGTATGCAGGGGGGCCGCAATTTTGCTTCTTACGCATGCGCAGTGTAATGTTGCGGCGGCCATCTTGGAAATGGCTCCGCAAGTAACTACATGTCCCAGCATCCTAAGGGGCGAAAACAGGGAGGAGGAGAAGGTAGTTTGGCGCGAACGGCCCCGTGGACCAGTCTTACGCATACAGCAAAGGGAAGAGGTAGTTTCCCGGTTACCAGTAGCCATGGGACTAGGCCAGACTTCCCCTGCAGGCCCCAGCTAGGCCCTAAGCCCCTTCTAGTTTGTGTGTGCTGTAGGGAAGGCCCCAAGATAAGGAAGCTTCCACTTAGTGCACAGCAGTAGTACCACACAGGTGACCGGACGACTATGCGGTGCCCTGCGGCTTGGGACCAGGCCCAGGGCTCTATAGACTCTGAAGGTGAGACACTCCAGCTTGAGCTCACCCCACGTGGTGGCCTTGGACAAGGTGTGAGGGGATTTATGTTGGAGGCCCCATGCTGTGGGACCTGACTGCCTCTTTTATCTATCAGCAGTACCTGGGTACAGGAGTGCCCAGGGAGGTAAAGTGCACCAACAAATCCACACAGGGTAGCGCTACTCTATACACTTTGGGTGGGACTGCCTTACGGACGCCGGGTGTTTAGGTGCCTAGGGCGCCCTCAGTACTTTGGGGGAACCACACTAGGGTGTTGGGGTAGTGTGTGGGTATCACATTGGGGCATTATCATTGTGGGTTTTATTGTATTGTTATTGCTATATATGCGAGCATTAGTAAAACATTGTTATATACCTGTGTGTGTGTGTGTATTACTTTTCACTGCAATTGGTTCCTGTGAGGAGTTATCCCCCTATGCTGGGATCCCTCATAGGTGGAGGGGCTGTACCTAAGGAAGAAAGAGCTCACCCCAGGCTCCCAGTGGCGGAGGATTAAGCCTCCTGTGAGCAATACAGATAATCAGCATGCGTAGTTCCCTTAGTCATAGGGCTTCACATGTGACAGTAGATGGCAACCTCTTGGCCCACGTAGTGTGCCCATTTCCCTCTGTTTTATGGCCTTGGACCCAGTTTGATCCTTTGCTTTCTTACATATTTAGGACAGCCTTATCTGTATCCTGAGCATTTTTGCCTTCACTTTCTGTATTAGTCTTTGTTGGATTGCTGTTCCATGAACCTATCCCCCTTTCAGTGAAGAAGGACTTCCTCACATGTCCCCCTAGCCGCCTCACCATCTCTCCATCTGCAGCTGTCTCTCCATCTCTCCGCTTGAAGCCGCCTCTCCATCCCTCTGTCTGCAGCCACCTCTCCATCCCTCTGTCTGCAGCCGCCTCTCTATCTCTCCATCTCTCCATCTCTCCATCTGCAGCCGCCTCTCTATCTCTCCATCTCTCCATCTCTCCATCTGCAGCCGCCTCTCTATCTCTCCATCTCTCTGTCTGCAGCCGCCTCTCCATCTCTCTGTCTGCAGCCACCTCTCCATCTCTCCATCTGCACCCGTCTCTCCATCTGCAGCCGCCTCTCCATCTCTCTGTCTGCAGCCGCCTCTCCATCTCTCTGTCTGCAGCCACCTCTCCATCTCTCCATCTGCAGCCTCTCCATCTCTCCATCTGCAGCCGCCTCTCCATCTCCCTGTCTGCAGCCGCCTCTCCATCTCTCCATCTGCAGCCGCCTCTCCATCTCTCCGTCTGCAGCCGCCTCTCCATCTCTCCGTCTGCAGCCGCCTCTCCATCTCTCTGTCTGCAGTCACCTCTCCATCTCTCCATCTCTCTGTCTGCAGTCACCTCTCCATCTCTCCATCTCTCCGTCTGCAGCCGCCTCTCCATCTCTCTGTCTGCAGTCACCTCTCCATCTCTCCATCTCTCTGTCTGCAGTTACCTCTCCATCTCTCCATCTCTCTGTCTGCAGTCACCTCTCCATCTCTCCATCTCTCTGTCTGCAGTCATCTCTCCATCTCTCCATCTCTCCGTCTGCAGCCGCCTCTCCATCTCTCCATCTGCAGCCGCCTCTCCATCTCTCTGTCTGCAGCTGCCTCTCCATCTCTCCGTCTGCAGCTTCCCTCCATCTCTCCATCTGCAGCCGCCTCTCCCTCTCTCCGTCTCTCCATCTGCAGCTTCCCTCCATCTCTCTGTCTGCAGCCACCTCTCCATCTCTCCATCTGCAGCCACCTCTCCATCCCTCTGTCTGCAGCCACCTCTCCATCTGCAGCCGCCTCTCCATCTCTCTGTCTGCAGCCGCCTCTCCATCTCTCCATCTGCAGCCGCCTCTCCATCTCTCTGTCTGCAGCCGCCTCTCCATCTCTCTGTCTGCAGCCGCCTCTCCATCTCTCTGTCTGCAGCCGCCTCTCCATCTCTCCGTCTGCAGCCACCTCTCCATCTCTCTGTCTGCAGCCGCCTCTCCATCTCTCTGTCTGCAGCCGCCTCTCCATCTCTCTGTCTGCAGCCGCCTCTCCATCTCTCTGTCTGCAGCCGCCTCTCCATCTCTCCGTCTGCAGCTTCCCTCCATCTCTCTGTCTGCAGCTGCCTCTCCATCTCTCCATCTGCAGCCGCCTCTCCCTCTCTCCGTCTCTACATCTGCAGCTTCCCTCCATCTCTCTGTCTGCAGCCACCTCTCCATCTCTCCATCTGCAGCCACCTCTCCATCCCTCTGTCTGCAGCCACCTCTCCATCTCTCCATCTGCAGCCACCTCTCTATCCCTCTGTCTGCAGCCGCCTTTCCATCTCTCCATCTCTCCATCTGCAGCCGCCTCTCCATCCCTCCATCTGCAGCCGCCTCTCCATCCCTCCATCTGCAGCCGCCTCTCTATCTCTCCATCTCTCCGTCTCTCCATCTGCAGCCGCCTCTCCATTTCTCTGTCTGCAGCCGCCTCTCCATCTCTCCATCTCTCCATCTGCAGCTGCTTCTCCATCCCTCCATCTGCAGCCACCTCTCCATCTCTCCGTCTGCAGCCACCTCTCCATCTCTCCATCTGCAGCCGCCTCTCCATCTCTCCATCTGCAGCCGCCTCTCCATCTCTCCATCTGCAGCCATCTGCAGCCGCCTCTCCATTTCTCTGTCTGCAGCCGCCTCTCCATCTCTCCATCTCTCCGTCTGCAGCCGCCTCTCCATCTCTCCATCTACAGCCATCTGCAGCCGCCTCTCCTTTTCTCTGTCTGCAGCCACCTCTCCATCTCTCCATCTGCAGCCACCTCTCCATCTCTCCATCTGCAGCCACCTCTCCATCTCTCCATCTGCAGCCGCCTCTCCATCTCTCCTCTTACAGCCGCCTCTCCATCTCTCCGTCTGCAGCCGCCTCTCCATCTCTCCATCTGCAGCCGCCTCTCCATCTCTCCATCTGCAGCCGCCTCTCCATCTGCAGCCATCTCTCTATCTCTCCATCTGCAGCCGCCTCTCCATCTCTCCATCTCTCTGTCTGCAGCCGCCTCTCCATCTCTCCATTTGCAGCCACCTCTCCATCTCTCCAGCTGCAGCCACCTCTCCATCTCTCCGTCTGCAGCCGCCTCTCCATCTCTCCATCTGCAGCCGCCTCTCCATCTCTCCATATGCAGCCATCTCTCCATCTGCAGCTGCCTCTCCATCTCTCCATCTGCAGCCGCCTCTCCATCTCTCCATCTCTCCATCTGCAGCCGCCTCTCCATCTCTCCATCTCTCCATCTCTCCATCTGCAGCCGCCTCTCCATCTCTCCATCTGCAGCCACCTCTCCATCTCTCCATCTCTCCGTCTGCAGCCGCCTCTCCATCTCTCCATCTGCAGCCGCCTCTCCATCTCTCCAGCTGCAGCCGCCTCTCCATCTCTCTGTCTGCAGCCGCCTTCCCATCTCTCCATCTGCAGCCGCCTCTCTATCTCTCCATCTCTCCATCTCTCCGTCTGCAGCTGCCTCTCCATCTCTCCGTCTGCAGCCGCCTCTCCATCTCTCCTCTTACAGCCGCCTCTCCCTCTCTCCGTCTGCAGCCGCCTCTCCATCTCTCCATCTCTCCATCTGCAGCCGCCTCTCCATCTCTCCATCTGCAGCCGCCTCTCCATCTCTCCGTCTGCAGCCGTCTCTCCATCTCTCCAGCTGCAGCCGCCTCCCCATCTCTCCATCTGCAGCCGCCTCTCCATCTCTCCGTCTGCAGCCGTCTCTCCATCTCTCTGTCTGCAGCCGCCTCTCCGTCTCTCCATCTGCAGCCGCCTCTCTATCTCTCCATCTCTCCATCTCTCCATCTGCAGCCGCCTCTCCATCTCTCCGTCTCTCCATCTGCAGCCACCTCTCCATCTCTCCGTCTGCAGCCGCCTCTCCATCTCTCCATCTGCAGCCGCCTCTCCATCTCTCCATTTCTCTGTCTGCAGCCATCTCCCCATCTCTCCATCTCTCCAGCTGCAGCCACCTCTCCATCTCTCCGTCTGCAGCTGCCTCTCCATCTCTCCATCTGCAGCCATCTCTCCATCTCTCCATCTGCAGCCGCCTCTCCATCTCTCCGTCTGCAGCCGCCTCTCCATCTCTCCATCTGCAGCCACCTCTCCATCTCTCCGTCTGCAGCCGCCTCTCCATCTCTCCATCTGAAGCCGCCTCTCCATCTCTCCATTTCTCTGTCTGCAGCCGTCTCCCCATCTCTCCATCTCTCCAGCTGCAGCCACCTCTCCATCTCTCCGTCTGCAGCCGCCTCTCCATCTCTCCTCTTACAACCGCCTCTCCATCTCTCCGTCTGCAGCCGCCTCTCCATCTCTCCATCTCTCCATCTGCAGCCGCCTCTACATCTCTCCATCTCTCCGTCTGCAGCCGCCTCTCCATCTCTCCATCTGCAGCCGCCTCTCCATCTGCAGCAGCGCTGTGCTATGTACATGCACTATTAATGCTAAATAATAATAATAAATACTATTATTGGTGAGTTCCATATTGCGGTGTCAGGAGTGGACGACCACTGCCTGTGGAAAGACTTTTGAAACGAATTACCATTATTCCTCAGTTAATTGCTTTTACTTCTTGGAAAATAAGTGTTACAACCGCCCCTCCCCCTCTAACCCTCCTCCCCCCCCCCCATAATTTTCATATCTTTCACTGACTTTCCCATTTTTTTTCTGGCCGACTTGTGTTTTTTTTTGCTCAATCGCTTGAATAACAATTACATTGGAAATGATAAAAAGTTAGTCCAATGTTTGCTTTAGGAGCATAAAAAAAAAGTGAGCGCATAAAATCTAGGACATCGAATTTGTTGACTGGCGAAAACTCAGAACGGTCCTTTTGGCCAGAATGTGACGTACAGCAGTGCCAAATAGCAAGAAGTACCTCTGAGAACGGTGCCTGATAATAAAAATGATATTTATACACCAAGTCTACATTTTGAGAACAGATCACTTTAGGCTCTGTTATATACTTTTTATTACCTGGATTACTTCAATTGAAACTTTTCCAGAGTTTTTGTTGTAAAGTGAAAAAGCCTATTACAGTTCTGCTTTTTTTTTATTTTAAATCATTTTTTTCACACTAACTCAGCCCAGATGTCGTTCATCTGTAGCAGGATTTGTTTGGTTAATTCACTCCTTCGGAAAATAAAAATGTTCTCTAAAAATGTTGTTTTGTCAAGGAGTGTTCGAGGATTAAGCTCGTCCATGGAAAAAAATCTTTGTGGAAATCATGTAAAAATCATTTAATTAGGATTAGAGATGTGTGAATATCACAAAAGTGTTCGGCTATTTTTTGGGGGTGAGTTTTACTAATATTTCCCAATGTTCATTACATTTTTTTAACACTGGTCCCCTTATAAAATGTTGTGTGCATTAGAGGTGCAATGCATGTTTTCAGGGGAACCACAGTATTTTTTGTGTTTAAAATCATGGTAGCATTAATGCATCGATTGTGTTATTGGGTGCAATGATTAGAGATGAACGAAAAAAAATTAGCGGAATTGGATCTGCCACGGATCTGCCATTTCCATTGGTCGGCGGATTTCTGCGGCTCCGTCCCAAAAATGTCGATCTGCCCTTTGCAGATTTTTTTTTTTACACCGATAATCCAATCAACGGATTCCACGATTGGCTGACTGATTTGAAGAATCCGCAGATTGGGTTCTTAAAATCCGTCTGAGAATTGCAGAATCTGCGGATGGATTGTTAAAATCAACCAGCGGATTGTGTCCAATGGCGGTTTTGGATGAATCCGCGCGGATTAAAACTGTAACAAATCATCGGTGAATATAACACCGCGGAACAGATGTCTGCTACATCTGTACATGCATGCAGTTACTGTATGCAAAGATACATACACTAATGTTGTACAATGCCACAAATGTTGCAGCATGTACCCAGCATGCACCTGAGTCGTGTTGGTGATTGACCCAGATACGTTTTAGAATACTCGTCGGCACACCTGTATGTATGTCTTTATTTATATAGCGCCATTAATGTACATAGCGCTTCACAGCAATAATACACGTGACAATCATATAAATAACACATACAGCAGGGCCCCACTAATACGGCGGGTTCCGTTTTGAGGGCCCACCGTAAAGCGAAAATCGCCGGAAAGCGGAACTGGTGATTTTTGCTATGTGCGCATGCGCAGACCGGCAATGCGCCATTCTGTGCATGCGCAACCTCGGCAAACACCTCCATTCTGCGCATGCGCGACCTCTGCCTGGGCGTTCTGCGCATGCGTGACCCCGGCACGGCCCGTTCTATGCATACGCAGACATGGCGGCCCCCTTCTCGGTACCGCCGTATCGGCGAATCGCCGAGAAGCGGGGCCTTCCTGTAATACAAATAACAGATCATGGGGATAAGTGCTTCAGACATAAAAGTAACATTTAGGAAAAGGAGTCCCTGCTCTGAAGAGCTTACAATCTAATCGGTAGGTAGGAAGAATTTACAGAGACAGTAGGAGGGCATTCTGGTAAGTGTGTCTGCAAGGGGCCAAGCTTTATGTATCAGGTGTATGGTATTAGCCACAGAGCTACTCATATGCTTCGTTAAGCAAGTGTGTTTTAAGTTGGGTCTTAATGGTGGATAGAGAGGGTGCTAGTCAGGTATTGAGGGGAAGGGCATTCCAGAGGTGCGGGGCAGTCAGTGAGAAAGATTTAAGGCGGGAGAGGGCTTTAGATACAAATTTGGGCTGAGATGTAACGAGGGGCAGAAGAGTCTAAAGCTTTAGGAAGGAGAGCCAGGAGAGTGATTTCAGCAGGGGAGACACTGAGACAGATTTAGGAAAGAGTAGAGTGATTCAGGCAGCAGCGTTTAGGATATATTGTAGGGGAGACAGGTGAGAGGCATGAAGGCCGGACAGCAGGAGGTTACAGTAATCAAGACGGGAGAGAATGAGGGCATGTTTCAGAGATTTAGCAGTCGAGTAACAGAGGAAAGGGCGTTCCTTTGTAATATTGCGAAGGAAAAAGCGACAGGTTTTAGATACGTTTTGAATGTGAGAGAGTAGTTGAGTGTGACCCCTAGGCAGCATGCTTGGGCTACTGGGTGTATGACAGTACTTCCAACAGTAATATGGAAGGAGGTAGTTGGGCCAGGTTTGGGATGAAATATGAGGAGCTCTGTTTTTGACATGTTAAGTTTTAGGTGGCGGATGGCCATACAGGATGATATCGCAGAGAGACATTCAGAAACTTTGGTCTGTACAGCAGATGTAAGGTCAGGGGTTGAAAAGTAAATTTGTGTGTCATCAGCATAGAGGTGATATTTGAACCCAAGAGATGTGATTAGGTCACCTAGAAAGAGCGTGTACAGAGAAAAGTGGAGAGGTCCCAGGATAGAGCCATGGGGTACCCCCACAGAGAGATCAATAGAGGAGGAGGTGATAGTAGAAGAGACACTGAAAGTACAATGGGAGAGGTAAGAGGAGATCCAGGAAAGAGCTTTATTACGAATCCCAAGAGTATGGAGAATGTGAAGGAGAAGAGGGTGGTCCACAGTATCAAATGCTCCAGAGAGGTCAAGTAATATGAGCAGAGTGTAATGACCTCTGTCTTTGGCAGCATGAAGGTCATTAGTTATTTTAGTGATGGCTGTTTCAGTGGATTGAGCAGTGTTGAAGCCAGATTGTAGAGGGTCTAGGAGAGAATAGGTGGTGAGAAAATGGAGCGAGAGAATACAATACTATATGCAAAGACACACACTAATAGACACAGAGTATCTGTATAGGCATGCAGTTACTGTATGCAAAGATACACACACTAATAGACACAGAGTAGGCTAACTCTTCCTTCCTCACTCACACACAGACTGTTGTGGGAGATTTGGCCAGTCTCTTGGTGAGAGTGTAAGAATCAAGTGTTCATCCCAAACCACAAACAACAATGCAATTCTATGCTACTATCATGCTTAATTCCTAATATATAATACATAACTCCCCTAACATCCACACCCCCAAACCTTACTGGGATCAGCGGTGCGGCTGGAACATACTCTACCCTGATGTATACTCCATCCCACAACGAGCAGCCACTTTACCTTTTGTTTCAACATTGCCCCTTATTCCCTGTAGAGTGTCAGCTCTGAGGTTCAGGACCCTTGTTACCTCTCTGTATCTGTGTGCGCTTGTTTGTCCTTATTTGTATTTGCATGTCATACAGCTAATGTGATTGATGTTACTCTGTACCCCCCACTGCACCGCGCTATGGAATATGTTGACGCTTGACAAATGAACAATGGTAAGATTAATATAGATATTCCCATTTTGAAGTGCTAATGCTTGTGCATGCTGTTATATTTACATTATATTTAAATTTACTTATTTTGCTCGATAAATCGTCCCAGCCAAAGACAAGGAGGTCACGGCTTAGATTGATGGCAGAGGATGTGATAACTGAATTTAGGAGCCATTATGCTTCAGTTATGCTAGAGGTGAGCAATAATGTATTACCTATATTTGAATTCATTACAGTGCATTAACAAAGTCTACCAGAAAAGGACAGCCCAGTGTATGACTGACTGATCACAGGCGGGGTCTTGCTTGGTAAGAACAGATGTAACACAATGACTTTTTTTAGTGCCGAAGCCGTTCGCGGTCACACGACCGCGGTGGTTGGCGGAACCAAAGGATTAACGCTGGGAGGGTCCCATTGAGAAGCATGGACCCCCTGCAGCGTGATCACGGCAGACACTGTCCCGGAAACTGCAGATCTTTGTTTGTTCATCCGCAATGCTGGGAACAGCAAGCCGTCTGACGTCTGTATGGCTGAGTGATCACAGGATTGTTCTTGCTTGGTTAATAGTACTATATCTTCATGGCTGAAGAGGATGCATACAAATGTGACCTCTGCCATCTGTGGCTTTGGAGTCCAACTTCTCAAGATCATGTTCCAATAGATCACTTGCAGTTCAACCTCCTGTCTAGTCTTTGGTGGTCTGGACGTACTTGCCTGAGCAAGGATCTCTTTTATAGTACCTGTGTCCTAATGAATTAGATATGTAGGGCCATATTTAGCAAGCAGTCTTGTGTCATAAGACACCTTCCTCCACTGGAAGATCTCCTACTGCCCATTCAAGTCAATGGGCTCTAAGGCACTTTCAAGCGCCAGAAGCGGTCTTGAGGCAGAAGACTGCTTAGTAAACATGGGCAGCAATGTTTTCTTAGTCTTTTTTTTTACGGAACTGTAATGCTAATTTATAACAATGATACTGTATTAATGGATGACCCTCTTTCCTGTATCTTCAGCCACTGCCGTTGTTTGAGATACTGGCATTTAGTAAGAATGCCGACAGCAGGTATTTGCAAAAAAGAAATAATGTTCCTTGATGATATCACATGCGTTAAAACTATTGCCAATAAAAAGGAAAGAAAATATTAATCATAAAGATTCTTTAAAATAAAAAAAACACAGTGTTCTGCTGTGGCGAGGATCTGTGGCGTGTACCTGGAATATAACATCACAAGAGACCTCAAATCTCATTATATTGAAACAAGACGTATGTAAAGTTTGACACATCATAATTGTGCAATTAGACTTGGTCCAATTTCCAGTTGACTACTACCCAAAGTACATAGTGTTGGTTGGAATTCTACCTGCTGTTAACTCATGAAGCATTGTATAGTAAGCTAACCAAGCTGATAACCTTTCAGATACTCAAGAAATCGCAGCGAATTGCATGGAATAACATGATAAATATGTGAGGAATGTACTACAGTATTACATTCTTATGGTACGTTTTAAAGCATTACCTACTTTAGCAGGTAAAAGTTCTAGGGAATCAATAGATAAAGTGGGTACAATATGAAGCTAAAAGTGACACACCCACTGCTCATTTGCATTTCACTACCCAGAATCCTTGTCTGCAGACTTACCACTGTAAGATGGCAATGGGATGAATGAATGAGGCTTGTGGACCTATACAACACATGCAAACACACTCAGGGATACACTATCTTTTACTCTGTACAGTGGAGGGTTTTAAACTACTCACCATAACTTGACTGTTTGGTTTGCAACCACTCCCAGCTCACCGGCAAAACCAGTGCCAAAGAATTGTTCCCGATGTGTTAAAGGAAAAGTATGAATGGAATTCCTTTTTTTTTATTTTTTTTTATGAATCTGGTGGGTTTTCTTGCACTTGTTTTGCAGCTCAGGAAACGTGGACCCCTACAAGGGGGACAATAGTGCAGTTCTGCAACAAACAAAAAATCCAAAACATTTGTATCAAACTAAAACACTTACTTTTGGTGGGAATTTTATTCATGCATCTGATGCAGTTTATGTACCCCATAATTGTACCTATGTTACAGTAATAAAACATTGGTACCTGGCCCTGTACAATGGGCTGAGCTAGAGGTAAAGACACTGTGCATGTATCTTGTACCTATATTGTCTCAGCTGGGAGACAATGATTAATAACCGTCCCTGGTGGCGCAGGAGAACTCCATTGAAATCTCCCCACCATGTGCTTTTAAGCAACTTCCTATCTCCCCGAGCCTCAGGGAACCAAATTAAATTGTGAGCTCTTTGGGTCAGGGGCTCAGTGGGGATAATTGAGTAGAAACTGTAAAACCAATGCAAACACACAATGTATCAAAGGAAAAGAAGCCACAGCCTTCAATGGGTTGTTGTGTTTCTTGCTGTTTGCTATTTTGCAGGACATCTACTGTTTGTGGATTTTTAGCTGTGCTACTGTTTGCACCCGTTCTGCTGCTAGGAAACATTGACATGCAGCCTCCATTGTGTCTGTAACGTTCAATGCACAGCGCTACATCCTCTGTCAGTGCTCCTGCATGTAGCTGGTAACGACAACAGGCTCACCTGCAAGTGAAGTTTAGTTACAAAGAAAGCGCGACCAATACTGTACCGACGCACTGCTGCTAACTAGCTGAGAAATGGAGTGTTTGCTTTTCCAGACAGATACTGTAGATGTTTAAAGTCATTTCAACCCAAAGCTTCACCCACACAGCACTGATCCCCACACACATCGCTCATTCCTTCCACTGCATGGAATGGTTATTTTGCTGGCACTATAAAAATAGCTATATTGCCATGAAATGAACTTTCTCCCACTTGAATTCCTGCCAAAGACTATAGTTTGTTCTTAAATATGATCGTGATGCAGTCCAGCCCACTAATTTGCGGTAACTTTATACTATAATTGCTGCATTGTTCACAGGGGGTACAGCACTTTGCTCTCTTTTATATAATTGTTAAGAACACATTTGTATAGAGTTTACCCCCCCGTCCCCCTCTCTCCAACATTTTGAACTGATAGAAAGGATGCACTAAAATGAACTGTTTTTTTGGTTTTACAAAAAGGGGATTTATTTTCATTAGGCGATAACTGTGAGGATTGGACGCGGTGTATTTGGATAGAATCGTTGTTGCTTCTCAGCACTCAGCCAACTCAGCAAAGTCATGGAGGTCAAATCGGCTTGATTGTCACTTTGGACTAGTTGTATATTAAAACACTGCTTCTGTAACAAGAATGTGACAGTGTGATGTGCTAAGAGGGGAAGAGGGAAGAAAAAAGGGAGAAGTCGACCCACTTCTGCTAACTCAGCAAGCTGGGCTGTTTATTCAGCTCAGCGGGAGGCTTTGTGTTAGGGGGCTAGAGGTTACTGGATTCCATTTCTGAGAACCTCACTTGCTAATTTGCATTGATAGCCGTAGTCCTCAGCTTGCTTGGAGAAGTCATGTTTTGCTTAGGTTAGACCATTGATTACTCTTTGGATCGCTATACTGTGCAGTATACATGTGTGAGAAATAGAGTTATAGCTGCATTGAAGCTCAATCTTAACCTTTTCAGTACTCTTCAGACGAACTTGGCACTGGCTTCATGGCAGTGCCATCGGTGTCACTGCACCGAGCCCCACGGATACAGGGGCCCCGCACTCTCCCCCATTGCTGGGGGAGAGCGCGGGGCCTCTGTGTTTCTTACCTTGTCTGGCGGCATCTCCTCCTGCAGCGTCTCGTTGTCATGACATCACATAGCGGGCCAGGTAAGAGGCCTGCATGGAGCCCCGCAAAACTCCCAGTCGGCCCTGCTGGTAGGCCGTGGGTAAATGCTCATTTTCCAGGGGGTCATCGGACTGACCGCTGCGATTGAGATGGAAGTGGAGCCCTTTCCACTGAATTTAACACGGTTCAGCGGAGGAAACCCCCTGCTTCAAACCTTAAATGTCATTTAAAAAAAACAAAAACATATTGCTTGCCTTGCTCCTTTAAAGCTGGTGATTGAGTACTTTGTCAAATATTTTTTTTAAATTGTAATTTAACTCCCAATTAACCATACGTATACATTTTGTCAAGATTTGCAGTTTCAACTACGATAGATGAATGTTTAAATAATTACAAATCACCTTGATTTTCAAGTATGGATCTCCTCATTTGAACCCTCTGAACATATTACTGCTGCATTCAATCTGAACCCCTTCAGTGTACATCTGCGTCGCCCCAATGGCGGACAGCCTTTGGTGCCGCCGAAGGGCAGCTAAAGGGTGTGAGCATTTTGGTGATCTTAAAGCTTTACTATTTCTGTAAGGATTTTGCTCGATACGTGACAGGTTTTGCTGCCAGTTCGGGTTTTCCAGGTTATCTGCCCTTTCTGCTAAGTTCGGCCATTTTCCTTACTGGCAGCCTGCTATATAAGGGGGAATGACCACAAGATCAGTTAAAAGACACTTATACGAACATATATACAACATAAAAAAAGGTCTAACAACACATAATGTATCAAGTCATTTCCTTCAAGTGCACGGTCAAAATCCCATAGGATTAAAGTGTATTGCGATCGAAACCATTACACCAAACTGGAGAGGAGGCAACGTTGTGAGCCTATTGGGGAGGAGAGAATCCTTCTGGATTTATGAACTTCGCACTCTATCCCCATTAGGCCTCAACGTAGATTTTGATTTAAAGGCAATTTTGGTTAACTAATTTTGCACTTTATCCATATTGTTACTTAACAGCTGCTTGCACTCATTTTATACATTGTTTATAAATATTTATGTTCAATATAATTCAAGTACAGTGGTACTGTTAGGCACTTTATGCAATACTGTATGTTTTATATATTAATATTATAATTATAGTCAAACAATACACATATACACTTATATAAAAAAAATAGAAACACACACTATTTAGTTTAATTATTAAAGATATTTATTCACATTTTCACTAATCAATTACACATTTATATATTCATATTACATTTACAGTAAAATAAACACGCACAATACACTTATATTTAGTTAATGAAAACACACATTATTTAGTTGAAGTATTAAAGACATTTATTCACACTTTTACATATCAATTACACACTCATATATAGGTACATCAAATTTTATTTAAAGTACTTTAATTTGCATATATTTTTAACTCACTAGGGATATTTAAGCACCTTATCACAATTTATACAATCCCTGAATATCAGTTTGTTTTAGAGAAGTTATGTATGTTTTGTATGTATGTCTATCAGCTGAGATTTGTTATTACCAGCAGCGCGACAACCAATTGTATGGACTGATCAACGCGCATGTGCAGAAAACTGCAGCGCGACAACTAAACGTTTAGACTGATCAACGCGCATGTGCAGAATACTGCAGGTGAAATTCAACTAATTAATGGACTCATTATATAATGGACACTCGTGGACACTTTTATCATAACCCCTGAGGAAGAAAGCAGCTGCTTTCGAAACGCGTAGGGTGGCCACAGAGACATAACTGCTGCATTTGGTTATAACTTACCCCTCCCCACGAATTTGGTGGTGAATCAGCGTTTACAAGCTGACTTACATCTTTGAAGTATCTGGCGAATCTGCCGTAGCTGTTCCGGGAGCGATTGCACGTCCTCCACGGTGTGTCGAGTGAGGCTATCCGCCCACACGCCGGCCGGCGTGTGCAACCCCCCACTTACGGAGAAGTCCCGGTGCAGTAGCAGTTACAGCTGCAGAGAGGGGATACTCTCAAACATATCCACCGCTTGCCTGTATCATCTATCTGGTGAGTGGGCATTTGAACCATTGCTGCAATGTGTCGACCTGACCTAATTCCATTGTCCAATTTTCTTTTATTATTTTTCTTATGTTCCATGTATGTTTTATGAAATGTTTTATTAAATGTTTATAATTTAATTTTTCACCTGTTGCTCTCTCAGCTGATTGTTATTTGTGTTACATGTTGTCTGTATTGTATGTTGTCAGTCCATTCACCATACAGTATTATGCTATGTGTTGTGTTTTCTCTTTTTAAAGCACTTCTACACCGTTTGGAGCCATTTCCTTATTTTCCAACAGGCTTGGTTTTTATATCCTTTTTTGTTATTAGTAGGCGCCACAGATACATATTTTTCTTCTCTAGCCTGCTATATAAGGCTACACTTCCTGGTGGGAGTCGCCGAGCAACGTTCATACATTTGCTGCTCTTGTTGGTCTTTGCAGTCACGCTTTACCCTTTTGCCTGTTTTGATTCCCCTGGACCGTGACCCAGACTTCACTGCTTTCTGCCTGCCCTGACCTCTGCCTGTCTCCTGGACTTTGCAACTCTGCCACCAGCCCTGATCTCTGCCTGTCTCCTGGACTTTGCAACTCTGCCGCCAGCCCTGACCCCTTCCTGCTTACCGACTATGGATATTCTTACAGGACTCTGTCCCTGGGTTCTGGTCGTTTTTTTTGCATCCCTACTTCAGCCCTGCGAGTCTGCTTCCTGATTTGAGATGAGCCCTGCCACAATTTCAATCTGAAACTCACAAGCCCTTTTATCCCCTGCACCCAATTTTCCAACTCTATCTGTCCATGAAATGTCTGTGAATTGACTTTAGAACTATGTTCATTTAATGTAACCATGTATTGTTATCAGACTAACTCTGTGCCCAGGACATACTTGAAAACGAGAGGTAACTCTCAATGTATTACTTCCTGGTAACACATTTTAAAATAAGTAGCCAGGTCTCTCTAGAATACTAGCCCTTTTCTTAAGTTCTACTGTAAGTCCCCATACAGTAGAGGCAACTCTTATTCTAACAAAAACCAGTGGCAATTCCCCAAAAAACCCAGGAAACACCCAGGTACATTCTAAATACATGCCTTAAACTTTCCTTAAACTAGCCCCAGCATTTCTGCATTGATTAATGGCCTATCAGATTAACAGCGGGGGTCCCTGGCAGTCCCATTCAAACTGAATTGGACTGCCAGGGATCCCTGCTGTGTTAATCCTATGGGTCGTTAGTCAATGCAGAAATGCCTTAAACATGCCTCAAACTAGCCCAGAACATACCCAGCACATACCCAGCACATACCCAGAATGTAACCCGGCTAGTTTACGGCAAATGTTAGAATAAACGTTGCCTCTACTGTAGGTTATGGGCAGTGTGGGCATGATTCCTAAAGGGAATTAATTCTAATGTTCAGTGTGTGATGTTACATTGTTCAGCAGGTATGGACAATAAAGTTATAGTGGTTTCTCAGTAATAAAGGGGGGCCTATGACAAGAATAGTATGGCTTACTAGCCACTCCCCAGGGAAGGAGGGGGGTGCTCTTCTACAGGTATATAGTGAGTTCTGTTCTATTCTGTTCAGTTATCTTCTGAAATGGATGTCAGAGTGTGCAGACACTAGGCAAGAGTGGAATAGCTCAAGAGAGAGTTCTTGTGCTAACCTTCAAGGAGTAAGGTGTGCTACTGGAAGATGCCAGAATATGTATACAGATAGTCCTCGCTATCCAACGTTTCACTTTTCAACGAATGGCATATCCAACGCAACCCTATGGGCCGTTTTTCAACACCGGAATGCGTTATCCAACGCCTGAATGCATTATCCAACGCTCACCGCCACTGATTAACATGGGACTCACTTTACAACGGTTTCACTATACAACGCTAGTTCCAGAACGGATTCCGTTGGATAACCGAGGACTGCTTGTACTCTGCATAGAGAAGTGGCAGAGGCCTAGTCCAAGATAGGATAGGGTACAATGATGTACAATTCAGTGCATGTACTATGAAGATGAATAAACCTCAGTGAAATATACATCTGGTGTAGTCTTTAAAGCATGGTAATGACTAAAGGAAGAAGATTTGTCCCTGACGTGCATCTTGAAGCCTCGGGATCCTTATGGACTGGAGGCGCTGACCACTGAGGAATTCACCGCAAACCTGTCCTGACACTCCCCACACCACCGTGGAGATCTCCGGCCTTCTGTTTGCCTCACAGGTATGACCACAGCAGCCAGACAATACACCGGTAGCAAGAACATTTCCCAGAGGGTAGGGGAAAGAGGGATACATTTGGAGGCGCTGCTGAGATAGACAGGAGGACATGTTTTTTTGCAGGGGAGACCAGAGCGATGCTTCTGTTTTATGGACTTGTACACTATCTGGACTGGGGTTTTGGGCTTGCTGCCCTGCACTGCACTTCTCTGGGTGAGTTTGAGAACAGCTTCCTGAGGCAAGACCGGGAAGGGGATTACCCACACCCCTTATACTAATACAAAGTGTTGGGGCTTACCTCAAGGCTTCACTGGGGAACGTGAATGCCCAGCTACTGCTACAAATTGTTGGGGCGTACCCCGAGGCTCCACCAGGGAACGTGGCTACCCTCCATGAGAAAAAAAAGGAATTTTGTTGTGGCGTACACCGAGGCTCCACCGTGGAATGTGGTCACCCATACTGGACTCTGAGACTGTTACTGAACTGTGCTGTTAGTACAAGGGAGTCGGAGAACTGAGGTCTAGTGAGCTATGCTTTGCAGCTCTGCACTACCCTCTCTTGGGATAAATTGGCGGGTATCTGAGGAGGGGCGATTGAGTCCTTCTGCTGGAGGAGCTGCCCTTTACCCTGGCGGTCCCCTTAGCGTGGGGCTGCCGCAAAGTGACTTATCAAAGAAGCCGGGGAGGAGGGGGGGCAGATCCTTGAGGCGAATCCAGGGAATTTGTTTCTCCTCACCAGCAAAAAGATCAAGTAAGGTGAGGGGTAGATCCCTGAGGTGTCACCGGGGAGACTACTGCCCACCGTGGAAGAAGAAGAAGATGGGAGAAGTTTCCTGAGGTGACACCAGGAGCCTGCTGCCCATCCAACAAAGAAGATGATGGGGATAGGCCTCTGACGCATCTTCAGGGCCCTTATTGCCTATCCAACTTTACCCCTAGGAATGGTATGCAGGTATCTGAGGAGGGGTGCCATCTTCTCAGGTACCATCACAAACCTCTGTTTGAGGAGGTGCACCCTACCCAAAGCGGCCCTATAAGGGAGATGCAATTATTGTGCTTTAAAGACTGTGCTTTGAAAGACTGTGCTTTAAAAAGAACGTTGCTTTTCCTATCCAAAATGGCGGTTCCCGCTCAACGGGAGACCGCATGGCAGCTTGTGCAAGAAGTTGCAAGCTAAAGTTGCAAAATATGTCCTGCCAAACCTTCTAGGTTTGGCGCGGAACCTGACCGCGCCCTTCTAGCCAAGAATCTGGGATTGACGCCAATACCAAGTCCACTCTGCTTTCCTAGTAGCTGTTCTTAAAACCAAAGGGAGGAGCTATGGGCGTATCATTCTGCCGCCTGTGTGAGAGTGGAGATCCAGCTTCACCTGCACATGGTAGCCTTACTGTACAGACGTGCGTGTATTCCCTTACCTGCCTTCGACGATGGAAGAAGAAAAAGGTGTGTGCTTCGTTCTGCCTGGAGGGTTAATACTTTTACCCCAAGATGGAGAGAACACGCTTCGCCTGGTCTGCCCACAGTGCGCATGGGTGGGGCCTGTGCTTGGATCCGCTTCCCAGTGTTCAGAATGTACCACACCCTACCTCCGGTTCCAGGGACCTGGATCGGAGACGTCTACTCACCTTACTGACCATGCTCCAACCATTGGTGAGTCCTGATCTCAAAAGCGGGATTAGCGGGCTCAGTATTGACTCTGGGGCCGGGTTGCTGGGAGTGCTAAGCAGTTCCTCTAGCCCTGCGGAAGAAGTTACTTTCACAGGTGTACCTGTGCCCACCCTGGCTGGGGTGTGGCCAAGCAAGTCTCCCACTGCTGCTGTACCTTCCCCAGCTCAGATCCGCACCTTGGAAGTGACGTTCCGTTGCCTGACACGATCAGGACAGCCGGGCCTGCTACACCCCTGCAGTTCTACTCGCCATCAGAGAGATCATCCATCGCTGGACTAGCGGGGTGTCCGCCAGACAATGAGGGTGCAACTATCGAGGACGTGATCTCTATCAATCCCGAATCTACAACCCAATCATCCGTCATGAGTCCTGGTTCCTACCTGGATGTTCCGATGCCTTCACCCGATCGACGTTCCTGGAGGGATGTCCCAGCTAAGACTTCAGTGCCGGGCTATTTGTGAAGCCCACGACCGAGCTATGGCTTACGTGGCCCATACCTACGCTGATTGCTCGGATGATGTGATCATGAAAGAGGACCCTGCGATGGAGACGACCGTCGATGATGATCTTCCTGTCTCTACACCTGTCCCTGCTTCCATGGTAGTGAGTACCCCTCCTGGGGAACTATTCTTGCAGCACTGCTGAGTCTGGAAGCAGGAGGTGGAGCAAAAACGTCGTACCTTGGAGGCACAGGACCGAATGGATATTGCCAAATCCTCGGAAGCTGTTGGCCGTGCTCTGGGGCGGTGCCAGAAATTGGTCTTGTTACAGACAGCCTGTCCGGCTGCCACCCCGGCTGGGGACTGAAGCTCCGCCTCACCCGAGACTTTGGACTTTGGTGTCAGGGACTTATTCCGTTCTGCCCCGAGTTCTAGTTCTGTCCGGTCACCGCCCCTTAATCGCTCTCCGAGTCTGGAAAGTAGCCCAAAGTTGCGGGAGGGGATGATGGTGCCCATAGTGACAAACACCGGGTGTCCCGACCTGTTACACCTGTTATGACCGTTTTTCCTTTGAAGCATGGTAATGACAAAAAGAAGAAGATTTGTCCCTGAGGTGCATCCTGAAGCCTCAGGATCCTCTTGGACTGCAGGCGCTGACCACTGAGGAATTCACCGCAAACCTGTCCTGACACTCCCCACAACACCGCAGAGATCTCCGGCTTCCTGTTTGCATCACATGTATAACCACAGCAGCCACTGGTAGCATGAACATTTCCCAGAGGGGTAGTGGAAAGAGGGCTACGAATAAATACAATCAGTGTGACCTCCTTAGTGCTGCATGTTACAATCCAATTGAAAGCATTAAAAAGAAAAAAAGAAAAGAAGCGCAGACAGTGGGGGTTGTGATTAAACTAAGGTACTTTAATATAAGAACTTGTCCCAAGAAAACATACTCTGGGACAACAATGGTATCAATAGTGAATGGAAATAAAACAAATTATATATATATATATAATGCTGGTTGAAAAGATATGCAGTAACACTTGGTCAGTTTACAGGAGATTGAAAACGGGAATTGCCCGATATAAAGGTCTTAGTCCTGTAGGTAGTGCACTGCCCGGGCAGGTATTGGTGAAGAGGGGTACCCCAGGGTTGAGACAATGTAGGAAAAGCTCACCCTTTGAATCTTGCAGATCCTTGATGGTCCTGTCTTCCCTCAGATCACAAAATAAATGCTCCGGTGCACGCAGCTTGAATGTGCTGCACCTCGCGATACCACGCAGCCCTCCGGGTGTCCAGGTCTGATGTCACTTCCGGCTGTGACGCACAGACCCTTCCCGGTAGTCTCTGGGCTCCGTCTTTCAGCGCTACTTCTCCTGATGGTTGAAAATGACCATGCGGACAGCGCGGCGAGTAGTGTTAAATGCTCCTCTCAAACGCACACAATGGCAAGCAAACACTCTATTTGCTCCTCCTACGCGTTTCACCAAAAGGCTTCGTCAGGGATAAAGTTACACCATGCTCCTTCATAATTTATAGCTCAGTTGATTGAAATCATTTAGATGTCCAATTAATGGCTCATTGATTTTGAACTTAAATTCATATAGGTACCACTATTAGTACAGAAGGGTGCAAACAGTATATATGGCTGGTTCATGTCACAACAAAAAACAAAAGGAACACACACAAAGTTTATACAAAGTACTTAAAAAACTTAAAAAACTTATAAGTGCATGTTGATATATTTAAAATAGACATTTGGATTAGATTGATATTAAGATTGATATTTTAACAGTTAATAATACAATAAAATGAACTGAATACATTCCTTAATAATTTAAATAATGGTGGTCACTGTTAGACACCAACATTCAATGGTAAATAAATTTTGGTTTCTCTGACTAAGTACCTTAGTTTAATCACAACCCCCACTGTCTGCGCTTCTTTTCTTTTTTTCTTTTTGTTGTAACGGTCATATTAGGGACGGGGGGTTCCCTATTATCAGAAGCTGCACTCACCACTGGGTTGTGATTATTTTACTTTGATTATTATATCTTCATCTATTTTCCACCTTCAATATTAGCAAACACTCACTTGCACCGGACTGGTTCATGTCACATGACCTTTTTTTTTTTTTTTCCTGTTCCATTGCCCATATTCAAACCTAAAACCCATTCGGCGCTTTTACACTTTTTTGTTTTTTCTTGTTGTCAATTGAAAGCATTGTAAGCTTTTCTTTTTAGAACTCTGGTGCAATGCAAAGGTTTCACTGCAGGTTTGCGGTCGGGAGACTACATCGCGAAGGGAAAACAATTAATTCTCTTTTCCTCTCCGTAAAATCCTTCGCCAAATTGAACGCATTTGATGCAGAAAGTGCACGTGAACAGTGTGGTTTTTGTAGCAATATTTTCACGTGGATATTTCTTCACAAATATGGTAAAAACGACAGAAGTTTATGTTCCGGTTCCAGGTGTTTGCATGGCAAGTTTAATGACTAGGCCCAGGGCCATGATAGGGTGTTAAGCTTTAGCATGCCTGTACCCCCCATTCAAATGAATAAGAGCTGTGGTGTGCTACAATAAATCTTCACACTCTTTTGTGGATCTGAGCCTCAATTTGATACAACTTGTTCAATACCGGCCACTAAACTCCCCGTACTGTCTATGCAGAAAGTACTTAACGGTTCTGTTTCTAACCTCACCACAAGTATGTTGAATGCTGTCAAATCACTTCTTTAATACAACACTTAGGCCCTAATGTTAATTTTTTTAGTTAAAATATTGTATTGTTCATGGTAGAGTTCCATCACAACCCTTGTGAATGTCAGCAATAATTACAACTAAGATTACACCGGGCCCTGGGGTAAGAGAGACATGCCTGTATGTGACCCATTTACCCCTTTCACCACTGGAAGAGTTAGCATTTTTATTTTTAGACACTTACAAATGTTGAGTTTTATTATTCAGATGGAACTGTCAAAGTGTTGATCACTGAGATAAGCAGGTGGCTATAAGGACCTCTCACATTCCTTTTGGAAATTACAACATTACTTTTGCTTGAATCAAGAGGCCAAGAGAGAGCAGAAGGAACCAAGCAAAACAAAACGAAAAAAATAACAATTCAATGAATTACAACTTCTCAAAAATGAGTTTCCTATTAATACAGTGGGTAAGAAGCTACAGGTTTAACTGCCGGTTCTGTTCTGCTTGCCTTGCGAGTTCTGTGCGGTATCCCCTCCATAGCCGTGAGATTCCAGCAGCCGGACTAATGGCCCATCGGATTAACACAGCGGGGGTCCGTCCGTTTTAATGGGACTCGCACGCTGTGAATCGTACCGAGTTCCATCTTTCAGAAAGAGACGTGCAGTAAGAGAGAGGCTGAATCAGTCACCTGCGCGCCTCTAACAAGCGATCGCGGGGCTTTTATTTTATTTTAATAACATACAGTATTATTGTAGCAGGGGGGTCTCCTGAGCTGAACCGCATTGATTTCAGGTCCGGAGACCCCCTGCTTCCCGAGATACAGGCCTCGTTATGGGGTGCCGGTATCCATCTGCTTTGTTTAAATCTCCCGATCACGTAGGCCGTGATGCGGGAGAATTTAAACATGGCCACTGGGATACCGGCACCCCATAACGGGGCCTGTAACTCGGGAAGCAGGGGTCTCCGGACCTGAAATCAATGCGGTTCAGCTCAGGAGACCCCCCTGCTACAATAATATGTTATTAAAATAAAATAAAAGGGAGGTGCATGCTGGGAGGCAAAGAGCATGAACCTTTTTAAGGAGGTGTAAAAACCCTGAAAAGCCACCACACATACTATAAGATGGGAGGATGTCAAAGAAGATAACGAAAACCCCGAAAAAAAAGGGTTACCGGAGTACTTTGGCAGCTCTAGGAGGAGCAAACCGGGCCCTGAAATGGCGGCGCCTCTCTCAAACCAGGGATCAGATACAGAACACGACGGGGAAGAGGAGGAGAGTGACAAAGAAGGAGGTGGGATCCCTGGGGGAGCGGACCGGCCAGATTGAAAAGCAGCTGCACCTCACGACCAAAGCCACAAAAAAAGTGGAAAAAAAGACTACTGATCTCCAACAACAAATAAATGAGATAAGAGAGCACCAAGAAGATGCAGAAAATAGAGACCGGCGGAATAACGTGCGCATCCGAGGAGTCCCTGAGACAGAGGGAGACTGTGAGGGATATGTGCTACGCTGGCTGGAATCCCTGCTACCGGAGATACCGAGGGAAAGGCTGGAAATGGACCGCTGCCACCGGGCGTTACGGTCGAGGCCCCTTCAATCAGAACAACCTCGGGATATAATAGTGCGGCTGCATTATTATGGCACTAGGGAAGCAGTGCTACGCAAAACCCGAGCCAGCCCAGCAATTGACTTTGAAGGGGCTCGCCTCCTAATTTTCCAAGATTTGTCCCCAACTACGCTATTAAGACGAAGGAACCTCCTCCCTATCACAAGGATCCTACGCGATAAGGCCGTCCGGTACCGCTGGACCTTCCCATTCGGTCTGCTAGTGGTCTGGAATGGGAGGCCAGTCTCTATGCGGGAGCTGGGGGAGGGGGGCGCCTTCTTACAGAAGCTGGGTCTGAAAAACAACCCCATCACGGTGACCGAAGTGGTGGAGACCCCAGACCCCAACTGGACTACAGCGGGACGCTCTCCCCGACCGGGCGCGTCCAAAGACAAGGACTGAGGGGGAGGGTGGATGGTAGTGATGCCATCAGCCACACATTCTCCCAGTTCTCCAAGTTATTATACCCCCTAATAAATGTTTAAAGTTGCCACCAAGCTGAGAGCAGAGGAACCCCCACAGCGGAGAAAGGTGAAGAGGAACGGCTCGCCCACCGGGATGCAGTATGGCAGAATGGAACGTACCTGGGGCCCCAGATCCGAAGATGACGGCTGCCACGAGGCTGAAGGAGCCGCATGCGGGAACGCAAACCCCGGATATCCAAGGAGCAGAGGTGGGGAGCGCGTGTTTCCCTGCCGTCGGGCGCGAAACAAGATCCAAAATGGCGGCGACGGACTTCCGGTGACGTCAGAGGGCGGAGCAGGAGCGGCCATCTTGGAGGTGGCAGATCCGGCAGAAAGTTACCTCATTTCCGGCAGCCGAGGAGCACGAAAGATGCGCACGGCAGCCGGGGACACAGCGGAGAGCTACAGCAGGGGAGACCATAAGGGCAGTTGCAGTAGTGGCAAGGTATAGTTGTGGGCACTCTACAGGAGAGGGAGGCGAGATAGTAGTAGAGAGAGAGACAGGAAGTAGGCTGATAGGTGGGGGGAGAGGAGAGTTCGAGGTAGACGACAGGGTTAAGAGGAGGAGAAGGGGGTAAGGAGGGAAAGGAAGGGTAGGAGTAGACTGTGCGGGGGAAGTTACATAGAAGGTGCGAGGAAGTGAGGTGTAGGAAGAAGAGTGGGGCTAGGAAGGTAGGAGAAGGAAGGGGGACGTTATGCAGGAGGTAGTGGGGACGGAGAGCAGAAGAGACGGGAGAGGTAGGAGTAGAGGGGATACTAGGGAGGTGGGAGTATACAGCAGCGGCATGGGATCGGAGGTGGACGGGTAAAGACAGCAAGTGATGAGAGAGAGAGCGGTAGGTAGGGACGGGGAGTAGCACGCAGTGAGAGGAGCATGGGACGGAGGTACAACGAAGAGAGAGAATAGAAAGAGCGGCAGGTGGGTGGCAGGAGGGGGGGTGGAGCAGCCAAAAAGGAAAAAGATAATGGTTAACCTAAACCAAGAAGGAGAGAGGGGCGCGAAGGGGTGGTGATGCCTATATTTTCATTAAGCCCTGGGGGGGGGCTCTAAGTCGTAGTTCACAGGAAGAAGAGGCAAGCAAGACCAGAAGTTAAGGGGGTGGTTAAGTTTCGCATAGAATTAGCAGAGAAGTAGTGCTACGGTTAACAAAGGTTTGTTCAGTTATGTTCACAGGAAAGGCAGGGCAGGGGTATCAGGACAGAGACCTGCCAAGCAACCCGCATGGACCTCGAGCCTTAGTCAGGTGACGCTCATACATTTGGCTCTGGCGAAGTCCTTTGGGGGTGTGGAAGGGGGTGGGAGCGGTTCGAGGAGAGCGGTGCCCTGCCCTGACCCTCTGGCACCCAAAGGCGATGGACTCATTTCCCAGTTGGCTGGGCCAAGGATCCGAGGACAGTATAAATGTAATAACACTGTGGTTATGTGTTTGTCTCCCCCAGTTTTTCCTTATGTATACCCCAACCCTGACCCCACCCAGGCTAAGAACGCCCGAACAGAACGACAGAGGTTGGAGCCTCCTCACGACAAGGACATCCATAGAGAAATAGGTCAGGTACACGGCGGCTGCAGCTCACACGCACCAACCAATGGGTAAGGAAATAACAATCATCTCACACAACGTGAAAGGCTTCAATAACCCTATTAAAAGAAAAATCGCCTTCAGGGATTACATACGCAAAAAGGCGGATATAGTCTGCCTGCAAGAGACTCATTTTTCCCAACATAATCACCCTAAATACTTAGACAAACATTACCGGACACATCACCTGGCCTCGGCGCTAAGACCTACGCAGATTAAGATGGCAGATACATTATAATAATAGGGACCATCCAAGGTCAACCGCTAACGCTGGCGCCTGTATACGCTCCCTGCGAGCACGCCCCAGAGTTCTTCGCACAATTCTTTAACTTGTTACATAGCAAAGCACAAGGCAATATCCTGTTAGCGGGGTACTTTAATAGAACGCTAGACCCAGACCTGGACAGATGCACGGGGACTAACCAACCTCAGAAACAGGACATACTAACAATCAACCAGGGGATGATGGATTGCCAATTAGTGAATATCTGGAGGGAGCAGCACCCTATAGCGAGAGAATATACCTTCTTCTCCCACTGCCACAACAGATACAGCAGGATAGATTACTTCCTGATGTCAAACATGGTGGTCCCAGTGGTCTCCCGCACAGGGATTCATGACATCTCTTGGTCAGACCACGCACGGTAGAGCTGCGGTGCACACTGAGTTCACTGGACAGACCCAGAGCGAACTGGAAACTAAACGAGCTCCTACTGAAAAACCCGATAACCGAGCGGGAGATAGGGGATAAACTGAAAGAATATTTCGAAATCAATGAGGGAAGTGTTTCCTCACGTTCAACACTATGGGAGGCCCATAAGGCGACCATGAGAGGGATTTTGATGAATCTGGCCGCCAGAAAAAAGAGAGAGAAGGAGACTAAGATAAAAGAGCTGAGAGAGAGTCTGGCACAACTCTCAGAGGCCCACATCGCCAATAAACAGGATGATATCCTTAAGGAGATGTCAGACACTAGAATTAAACTCAATCTGTTGCTAACCTCCCGGGCCGAAAGGGAGTTGGCCTGGTCAAGGCGTAAATTCTACGAAAAAGCCCACAAGCCAGATACTTTACTTGCCAATAAGCTACGAAATAGGCTGCCAAATTACTGTATTTCATCAATTCGGACCAGGGGGGGGGGGCCTTACCTCCAATCCTAGAATGATCGTTGAAGAATGTAAACGATATTATGAAACTCTCTACGACGGAGATAAGGTCAGCCACACACAACAAACAGGTGAGAAACTTAAAGTTATTTTAAAAGAGGCACGATTACCCAAATTGAGCAGAGGAGAGAGAGAAGCGCTACAGGGGGACTTTACCTTGGAGAAATTAGCTGAGGTAATAAAGGCACTTAAGCCAGCCAAGGCGCCAGGCCCAGATGGCTTCTCAAATCTATATTATAAAAAATACCTAAAAACCTTAGCCCCCCAGCTGCTGAAATTATTCAATGAAATTCTCGCAGGGGCCCCCTTTCCAACTCAGATGCTCCAAGCCTCCATCTCACTGATCCAGCAGACTGTAAGAGCTACCGGCCCATCTACCTGATTAATTCCGATGTTAAAATCTTCTCTAAACTTCTAGCTAACAGGGTGGGTATCGTCCTTCCCAGACTAATAAACCCAGATCAGGTGGGGTTTATTGGAGGCAGGCAAGCGGCAGAAAATACCAGGCGGATAATTGATTTGATTGATCTGGCGAAGAAATGTAATATTCCGTCAATGGTATTGAGTCTGGACACGGAGAAGGCCTTCGATAGAATAGACTGGCCCTACCTGAGGGAGGCATTGAGAGCATTTGGCTTTGAGGGGCGGATTCTCGAGGCCATCCTGGCATTATACAATGGCCCTACAGCTAGGGTTCGGCACCAGGGCTTTCCCTCGGACCAATTTAAGATCTGTAGCGGGACAAGGCAGGGGTGTCCCCTGTCCCCGCTGTTATTTGCCCTGTGTATCGAGCCTCTAGCAGCACATATCCGCTTAAGCCGCGATATCTCAGGGATAGAGGTAAAGGACCAAGCTCATAAAGTGGTACTGTATGCAGATGATGTGATCCTGACACTGTCTAAACCCCTCACCTCCCTGCCCAATGTCTTTGAGATTTTGAGAAAATTCAATCAAATTACCGGGATCAAAATCAATCAGACCAAATCAGAAGCCCTCAACATAAATCTACCACATCCGGTAGAAAAATTATTAGAAATAAATTTTAATTTCAAATGGCAAGCCTCCTCGATCAAATACCTCGGGGTATACATTACCAGAGATTATAATTCACTCTATAAAGCAAATTACTCAAAATTGTTCAGGACTCTAAGGGAGGATCTCAGAATCTGGGTCGGTTTTGGCATTTCTTGGTTCGAGAGAATCCAGAGTATTAAAATGAATCTCCTGGGGGGCGTGGCTTGGAGCCAAAACAAGATGGCTGTGTGATGCTGTAGCTCCACAAAGAGGGATCAAACATCTATATCCATCCTGGCCCATACTACACCAAACTAATTGATCTTGTTCAAATCCGAATAGCCCACGAAGCGCTGATTATTTCGAGGTCATAAACACATACATAAGACATTAATTGGACATTTCATGAATAACCTGGTGTTCTGAGGCCTACCGGGATGAACAGCAGCTGCAGCCCCAGAGCAGAGCTCCTTCAAGGATCGTGGCCCGGTATCAATCTCTCCCCTGGCTTCCCCTGCCCACAGAAAGCAAGAGCTATCATAAGGGCAAACTCGCAGGAGGGAGAATTGGGTGAGTAGCCCATAAACTTTCAGCTTGAGGCATCACTAGGCTTAGGTGCGGCTGGGTAACCTCCAAAATGGCCACCACTGCCCTGTAACGGAGAGTGAGCGGAGCTCCAGGCATACTGTACCTACCCCCGACCGGAGAGCGCCTCTCTGTACCTCCCTTCATCTGTCCACTCCACTCCGCTGTGGGGGGGGACTGGGGTAATCAGCGGGGCATGCTGAGGTGGTGCGGGGCTCTGGTGCAGCTGCTGGCTGCCTAAAATGGCCGCTCTGTAAAGGAGAGGGGGCTGAGTGCCGGATTTATCTTCTCCGCGCCGGCGGCAGCTCGGGGTGAGCCGGGGGCCGTGCCGATCTACCCCCTGCCTACTTGCGCTCCCTCCGCTTCCCTTCGCCTTCCTGTGCCTCCGCGGTGAAGTCTGGGCAGAGCTGCTACAGGGAGTGGAGCCGCCTGCCTCCCTACCTTCCAGCCTGCGTGTCGGCCAAATCCAAAATAGCCACTGCAGGGCTGATTTAAAGACACAGCTCCCCACAGGACAATAAATAAATAAATATACAAAAAAAAATGAAAAAGCAGCCTAACCAAGCCAAGAGTCTGTAGAGACTGTAAAATCACTTTGCATATCACAACAAACTGGTTCCCTGAAATCAAGAGAGGCAGATTAGAGGGGCTGAGTGCTGCAACTGGGGGTGGAGGGGGAGAGATCACCTTGCTTCACTAAACTGCTGTTTGAATCATACAGCCACTGTGCAGAAAAGCCTCCCCTGATTCTGGAGCTCCCCAATGCATGGCTACCAAAGATTAAAAAATTAAGAAAAGCCGCAGTCATAGTCAGAGCTTACATACGAGCCGGCCAGGCTATTTAACAACATCACGAAAATTGACAGATAAAGAAACCAAAGCTAATAACTAAATCCCACCTGCACGGCTATATCTGGTGGGGTACGTCCCTGAGCACCCTACGTAAGAGAGAACTACCAAAATAAGAGTAACTAACACTAATTCCTCGGTGGTGCGCACGTGGCGCAGTCCACAATGGCCACCTGAAGCGAGCTCCATGAGGCGGCGGGCATACCAAAGCATCTAACAAAACAATAGAAGTAGGAAACGCATAGATTGAAGGCGTTGGATCTAGTACTATCTAAAATGGCTCCGAAAAAGCCAACTCCACAGGACTTCTTCAAGACAAAAGAGAAAAGCAAATCAGGCCGATCAGACAGCAGAGTGACATCCCCAGCTCAGTCAGACACAGAACCCGAGCCTGAACCTGAGGTGTGTAACCAAACTTCAACTAAAAAAGACATAGAGAATCTATACGCCAGCCTAAAAACCCTACTCCAACAAGAGCTGCAAAGTGCACTCAAAGATCTCAGATCAGAGGTCAGCTCCATAGGAGAGCACACAGACACGTTGGAACATAAAGTGGACGAAGTAATTCACAATCAGACATCAATGGATACGGAGATCCTGGCCCTACGATCCAGAATGGCTGACGTGGAAGAGAAACAGGAGGATCAAGAAAATAGGGCAAGAAGAAACAACCTCAGGTTCAAAAACATTCCAGAGACAGTCACCTGGAAAAAGCAACAACTGAGTGGCTACAGACCCTCCTCCCGGAAATGCCCCCAGCAACACTGATCCTTGACAGGGCGCATAGAGCGCTCAGACCGAGACCACAAGCCGGAGAAAGAGCAAGAGATGTAGTGGTGAGGCTTCACTACTTTAAAACTAAGGAAGCGGTTCTTACCCTGGCACGGGAAAAGGGAGGGCTGAAATGGGGAGATGTGATGATAGACGTGTACAATGATCTGGCCCCATCAACGCTGATGAAGAGGATGGCCCTGAGACATATCACAAAAGTCCTGAGAGACAACGAAATTCGATACAAGTGGGGGTTCCCATTCCGCCTTATCGCCACCAGGAATGGAACGCAAGCTTCCATGAGGGATCCAGAGGAGGGAATGGACTTCGTAGAAAGATTGGGATTGCAACCACCAGACTCCATGACCAGAGAAGAACACAGACCGCCTAGCGTCAGACCCGTATGGAAAGAAGTGGGCAGAGGAGCCACTCCACATAGAAGAAATCCAAAGGAACACCAGAAATCTTAAATCCTAGGTCTATGCAAAACCTGCTAAAACGGAGAAGACCCGTAAATCCCGATATAAGGAACTATGCCTAAATGATAGACTGAAATGTGTTATATAGATCCAGATAAGGAATAACAAGGGGTCAACACCATTCCCCCCCATGGTTGAGCGGGTAATCCGTAAGGTAGAAGTACTGGTGACAGTACGCAGAATACATGTAGCTAAGCAAAAATAAATAAATGGGGGGGGGAAAAAATGTATAGGGTGGGGTGTTGTAGACAAGATTGGGTCAATGTATGATTTCGGCTGTTGAATTATGCCTGTTCTATATAGAGCTGGTCACAATGTTCTAGAGTTACACATTTGGCAAGGAAGGTCTATTATATTATATAGAATAAACAAAAAGGGATAGAAATGTTAAATGTTAAAAAAAAAGTTGATTTGTTGAGCGGCTCTGCCACCTGGGACCGCAGTACGGTCCGTACACACTCAAGGTTATGGGTGTGGGATTAGCGCTACTGCGCAATCACAGAGAAAGATCGTTCACGTCCAGTGAACACACAAATCCAGGCTATGTTAGTTACCTGGATTATCTTATATATGTTGTTTTATTTTTGATGTTTACATGATTAAATGTTTTCATTACTATACGATGTGCAGGGATACCCTCCAGGCCGACCCTCAAGGGAAACCAGAAAACGAATCCACCAGAGAAGAAGACCTCACACCCAGGTAAATACAAATGACACTAACAGTAATATCGCATAACACCAAGGGACTGAATAATGTGGTTAAAAAGAAGCTAGCAATGACAGAATATAAAAGACTATCAGGGGACATAATATTCCTACAAGAAACGCACTTCACTGCTTACAAATTCTACCCCCAGATATACACAGCTTCGGCAAAGGACGAAAAGAAAAGAGGGGTGGCCATACTCCTAGCAAGGAACTCTCCATTTAAGGTAGACAGGATAAGAAGGGACCCGGATGGACGATACCTAATAATCACGGGGAGCATAGAAGATACACAAATAACTCTAGTTAATGTGTACGCACCGAATGAAAATAAGAGAATATTTTTTACAAAATTGTTTCGACTGCTGGGCACAACCTCCCGGGGCCACTTAGTCTTGGCGGGAGATTTTAATATAGCCTTAAATGAAAAACAAGACAGATCTAAACCTGCCCTAGCTAAGACAATGGCTGCCCAAAAAGGGGAGAGAAAAACGCTAAGAGAGGGACTTAAAGAGTTAGATTTAAGGGATGCATGGAAGGAGATGAATCCGCAGAAAAGGGACTTCTCGTTCTATTCAGCTCTCCACAAAGTATACACAAGGATAGACTACATATTTGTAGATTCCTTACTGATCCCAAAAATTACAAAGGCCACAATCCACCCTATTATCTGGTCAGATCATGGCCCAGTTGAAGTGCACATTGAAGACATACATAAGAAACCAAGTAAGGGGACATGGAGACTAAACGAGTCTCTACTAAAAATGCCAGAAGTCATAGCCGAGATCAGTAACGAGGCCACCAACTACTTCTAAATAAACGAAGGTAGCGTGAACTCACCCTATAACCTATAGGAGGCCCATAAGGCTGTGGTGAGAGGAAAGCTCATCAGTGTCGCATCGCATAGAAAGAGGGAGAGACAGAAACAAACAGCAAGCCTGCAAGAAAAGATAAAGACCCTAGAAGAGGCACATAAAGTAAATCACAGTAAAGCCATGGAGACTGAATTGCGGGACCTCAGAGGGAAATTAAATTTACTACTGACTGATAAAGCTGAAAAGACCATAGCATGGACGAAACAAAAATTCTACGAGAAGGCCAATAAGGCTGACACAATGCTGGCCACAAGATTGAGGAAGGATAGAATGCAATCTAGAATACATAGCATTAGAAGAAAATATGGGGTGTGTACAACTGCAGACAATATCTAATGAATTCACCACATATTACAAAGAGCTATACAATGGAAATAAAGTAGATACAGAGAACACCAACAAGGAAAAACAGAGAGCATTTCTCAGAAAAATGAATTTGCCTAAACTCACAGCACAGGATATAACAACACTATCCCAGCCAATAACATCGACAGAGGTATTAGAAACAATAAAGTGGTTGAAGAACTCCAAGGCCCCGGGACCAGATGGCCTATCCAATATTTACTATAAAAAATTAGCCCACATATTAGTTCCCCAATTACTAAAGATATTTAATAAAGCTCTTGAGGGAGAGCAGTTTTCTCAAACGATGCTTGAATCAAAAATAATATTAATACATAAAGAGGGAAAAGACCCCACCCAATGCAAAAGCTACAGACCGATATCCCTGATCAATAACAATCTCAAAATATTTTCCAAAATATTAGCCACAAGATTGAATAAGTATCTTCAGCAACTGATAGACGCAGATCAGGCAGGATTCATACGAGGTCGTCAGGCCATGGATAATACACGAAGAACAATTGACTTAATCCAGATAGCCAAATGCAATAAAACGCCTTCGATGCTGCTATCTTTAGATGCCGAAAAGGCTTTTGATCGCATTGATTGGGGATATATGTTTGAGACACTTCGAGCATTTGGAGTAAAAGGCAAATGTACAGTATGAATGCTGTTACATCACTATATGGAGAACCCACATCTAAAGTATCTTATATTAATATGCAGACTGATAAACTCCTCATAAGAAATGGCACAAGATAAGGCTGCCCCCTGTCACCCCTATTGTTCGCATTGGCAATAGAACAGTTAGCAGCCCAAATCAGGGCGAACGCAGATATTGGGAAGATTACGGTTAAACAAAAAGAATACAAGCTGGCATTGTTCGCCGATGACATATTGTTAACCATTTCAAAACCCTTCACCTCACTCCCAAATCTATTTAGTAACCTGTCAGAGTTCCAGAAATTATCAGGGTTTAAAATAAATAACGAAAAATCCGAAGCCCTAAATATAAACCTCCCTCAGGAACAACTAAAGCTAATAAAAATAAACTTTGATTTCGCGTGGAAGACACAGGCCATAAAGTACTTGGGAATATGGTTGATTAACACACCCGACACTATATATGAGACCAACTACCCAGCACTAATAAAAACACTGAAAAAAGAATTAGAAGAATGGTCCAGGTATCATATATCATGGATGGGTAGAGTAAATGCTATCAAAATGAACTTATTGCCAAGAATATTGTACCTATTCCACACACTTCCAGTACAGGTCAGAGCCAGGGACATGCATGAACTGCAGAAAGCAATCACATAATTCATATGGAATAACAAAAAAGCTAGAATAAAGCTGCCCACACTACAGTACCGGCAGCTTTTATTCGAACACTTCCCGCACGGCAGGATGCGTGCGGGAAGCGTGGTGACGCAGCTTGTTGCGGCGCACTGTGACGTCACAGTCATGTGCGTGCCCGGCTTCCCCGGCTTCCCCGGCTTCCCCGACACCCCTGGAGTTTAAAGTGAGGTAAGTGGGGGTGCAGGGAAGCAGAGGGGCAGAGCAGGAGCCGGTTCGGGTTCGGGAAGGGGGGCTAAAATGCACCCGAAGTGGAGGGGGGGGTGCGTGGAGGAAACGCGTCGGCGCGCGGTCTAGACTGGCGCCAGCCAGAGTAGATCCCGGCATGCCGCCGGCATTTGTGAGAATAAAAGCTGCCGGTACTGTATATAGACCCAAACAGTCAGGAGGGCTAGCTTTGCCACACTTGTGGCAATATTATCAAGCGGCGCATGTAAGCCAACTGGTTCACTGGCATGCACATACGCAGAGGAAAAAGTGGGTGGAAATTGAGGCCGATGTGATATCTGGGTCATCTATAGAAATGATACTGTGGTTAACAAAGAAAGAAAGACCAGCTCTGATGGTGCCCCTGGAATCTATCACACACTCGTTAACCATGTGAGATTCATTGAAACTTAAACATGGGCTATCCAACCTCAAATCTCAGATGACACCACTATTTGATAATATTAGCTTTATCCCGGGCATGGAACCAACAGCGTTTAAAGACTGGAGCAAGGCAGATATCACAAGGGTAAAAGATCTATGGGCAAACAACGATATTAAGAGGTTTGAGGCAGTAAAGAGAGACTGTGGCTTCCCTGATTCGGCCTTTTTTAGGTATCTTCAATTGAGGGATCACATACAGAGGACAGGTCCGTATAGCGACTTCCCAGCATTTGAGGATTTGTGCCTCATGGGGGAGGACAAAAAGGGTCTAATCTCTAAAGTATACAGCATACTTGCAGAGGGTAAAAAGGAATTGGAGATAAAGCCCAAATTGATGACGAAGTGGGAGGAGGAGCTGGGAGAACTAGATCAAGAGCAGTGGGATAACATATATGAAGGAATAGCAAAGAGCTCCACATGTGTATTAATAAAATAAAATGCATATAAAATGCTCCACTAATGGTACTACACCCCACTACGATTGTCCACATTTTTCAGAAACATGTCTCCACTGTGTACACGGGGGTGTGGCCAGCAGGGATTGTTTGTACATATGTGGTGGACGTGCCCGAAGGTTACAAAGCTCTGGAGGGCCACACATGATATGGCACAGACAATTCTTGGGTATACCTTCCCCCTAGACCCCTGGAAGGTGCTGCTATGCAAACCAATAGAAAATATGAAAAAAAGTGACGATAAACTACTGACACACATACTGTATATACAGTGGCCAGATCCGAAATAGCCAAGCCTGGAAACAGGAACAGCAGCCGGCCATACACGCTGTAAAAGCGAGATTATGGAGGATTTGTATTATGGAAAAACTGACGGGGATACAAAACGACACGGTACAGAAATACTTAGAAGTCTGGGAACCGTGGAGAACTTATATAGGACATAGATATATATCTAGGGGAACTCTCCAAATCTGAAAAACACATAATAGAAGTGCCCTAAAAACACATGAAGTAAGGATGGGAGGAAGAGGGGGGAAAGGGAGAGATGGAGAAAAAAAAAACACATATCCCCTGAGGAAACCCTGGTGTGATTTGCTCCGTATCGGTCTAAAATGAGGAGGAGGGCCTGGAGGGTATTCGGCAATCAATAGTCCACAAAGGTACGTGTGCCTATTTACTGTTTTGTTGGTATTACGGTTATGGTACACCGACAGGTGGAAACCTGCTGATAAAGTAGTAACTTTTTTTTTTTGTCTTTTTCTTTTTCCCCCTCCCAGTCTTTTTCAGTTAATTTATTGTACTAGTTAATTTGCATGCTGTCCCAACAGTGATGTCATTATTGTCTCCCCACTAAACGATGTTATATAACAGGATACAATGCTATGTAACTCAAAAGTAACATCCTCCCCTTTTTTATGTTCTGTACCCATTGGTCTTACCAAAAAAAGCAAATAAAGAACAAGTTTACAAAAAAATGAATCTCCTGCCCAGGGTGCTCTATCTATTCCAGACCCTACCAGTACCTTTAGTACAAGCTGATGTCCTCTCATTACAGTCTCGAATACTGAATTTTATTTGGAACAACAAAAGCCCGCGAATTGCGAAAGAGCATATTAAAACGGCCAGTTATGAAAGGGGGATTAGCGGTACCTTGCTTGTTGGCATATTACAAAGCAGCCCAATTGAGCCAAACTGTCCAGTGGCACTCAGACCCATCCCTGCGGAGATGGGTGGCGCTGGAAAGAGACTTCTGTGCACCAGTGGAGCTGCACGATTTAATTTGGCTTCCCAAGCGTTGTGGAAACACAATAAAGACGCCGTTTCAGGACATGGCGAACTATCTGGCGGTATGGGGAAATTCCAAATTTAGACATAAGCTTACCACCAAACAATCCCTGATGACCCCTTTATTCAAGAATCCGGATTTCGCTCCGGGGATGCTTAGTAAAAACTTTCTAATCTGGTCTCAGTCGGGTTATAAACGACTCAAAGATCTGGAGGGGAGGAAATTTATTAAAACATTTGAGCAAATTAAATCAGAGAGAGGGGTGCCAAACTCAGAATTATTTAGATACCTCCAGATCAGAGCTTTTTACAATAAATTCCCAATTCGACCTCCAAGGACGAATTTTGAGCAAATGTGTTCGAGAGGAACGGACACATGGGGACTGACCTCTAGGATGTACATGGAAGTAATCTGCCCTGGGGAGACGGACGAACCCCAACTCAACTACATGATGAAATGGGGGACAGATTTAGGGGACGAAGACTGGGATCATATCCTACAGGCTGCAGCCAAAAGCTCAGTCTGTGCCACGTTAAAGGAGAACGCATATAAGGTCCTCATGCGTTGGTATCATACCCCACTCAAACTATCTAAATTTGTTAAAGGATAGTCGCCGCTCTGCCCAAAACAGTGCGGGGAATCAGCGGATCTAAAACATATGCTATGGTCTTGCCCGGGGTGGTCCTGATTTGGGAAAACATTAGGGAATGGTTACAGAGGATTCTCAACTTGGAGATCCCCCCGTGGCTGTTCCTTTTGGGCAGGCGATTCCAGGGATTGCCAAAAGCGCCACACAAGCTGGTTGCACATTTCGCAACCGCCACCCGATGCGAGATTGCGGCAGTATGGAAACAAGATGAAATACCAATTATCCCCAGAATTCGGAATAGAATTTGGCACGTTTGCCAGATGGAACAGCTGACCAGTTGGGTCAAGGACTCTGGCTCAAATTTCCTCAAAGTATGGGCCCCGTGGATTCCCCAGATAGACATCCCAGGGGTAGATGCTGGCACGATCCTGCATTAATAGCGCTGAATGCGTTCTCCGGTGACGGGGTGAGACTCACGCACTTTCGTTAGAAGACAGGTAGGATACACCATAGGTTAGGAAGACCGAGTTGCTATGCCGCTAACTATTAGAAGATTCCATTAGAATCAGAGCAGTCGAGGATGCTACACTCATGTTGCCAGTTGAAGGCCGTCCCACTCTGCCCCCCCTTCCCCCCTTTGTGTGTCCCTGTTGTTGTCCAGTCCGAGTCATGTAGGTCAGGTTTGTCAAGTCTTGTGAATAAATGTAGTTGGTCAAGTATGAAAACTGTGGGTACTGCGATACCGAACAATGGAATGTGTCACATTATTTGCTTTGTAAAACCCAATAAAAATTTAAGTTGAAAAATAAATAAAATAAAACCCCCGCGATCGCCGGTTAGAGGCGCGCCGGTAGAGTGACTGATTCAGTTTATCTCTTACTGCGCGTCTCTTACAGACAGGTGGATTCACACAGCGCGAGTCCCATTCAAATGCAGGGACCCCCGCTGTGTTAATCCGAAGGTCCACTAGAGCCTGCTGTGGACTATCTAGCGGTGTGTCCACGAGATAGTCGCAGATTTTCCTTGGACAGCGAACAGAACCGGCGGTTGCACCTGTGAAAGTGACATGCTCACTGGGTGCTCATTTGCATGTCTACCCAAAATGCTTGGTCAAGATGTATCAAAGTAAAAAAATAACAGTGGGTCGGCATGTTTGTCCTTTCTTCCATGTAGTAAAATAACGAAGGAGGGAGAGGGAGTAGGCTGTATAGTATGATAGAAATGGAAATCAATGCGTAATGCTGAAGACCAATGCCAGGGAAGAGATAATGGAGAATAAAAGATATTCACAGTCATGTGCGCGCCCGGCTTCCTCGGCTTCCCCGGCTTCCCCGACACCCCTGGAGTTTAAAGTGAGGTAAGCGGGGGTGCAGGGAAGCAGAGGGGCAGAGCAGGAGCCGGGGTCGGGAAGGGGGACTAAAATGCGCCCGAAGTGGAGGGGGGGTGCGTGGAGGAAACGCGGCGGCACGCGGTCTAGACTGGCGCCAGCCGGAGTAGATCCCGGCATGCCACCGGCATTTGTGAGAATAAAAGCTGCTGGTACTGTATATAGATCCAAACAGTCAGGAGGGCTAGCTTTGCCACACTTGTGGCAATATTATCAAGCGGCGCATGTAAGCCAACTGGTTCACTGGCATGCACATACGCAGAGGAAAAAGTGGGTGGAAATTGAGGCCGATGTGATATCTGGGTCATCTATAGAAATGATACTGTGGTTAACAAAGAAAGAAAGACCAGCTCTGGTGGTGCCCCTGGAATCTATCACACACTTGCTAACCATGTGGGATTCATTGAAACTTAAACATGGGCTATCCAACCTCAAATCTCAGATGACACAACTATTTGATAATATTAGCTTTATCCCGGGCATGGAACCAACAGCATTTAAAGACTGGAGCAAGGCAGATATCACAAGGGTAAAAGATCTATGGGCAAACAACGATATTAAGAGGTTTGAGGCAGTAAAGAGAGACTGTGGCTTCCCTGATTCGGCCTTTTTTAGGTATCTTCAATTGAGGGATCACATACAGAGATCAGGTCCGTATAGCGACTTCACAGCATTTGAGAATTTGTGCCTCATGGGGGAGGACAAAAAGGGTCTAATCTCTAAAGTATACAGCATACTTGCAGAGGGTAAAAAGGAATTGGAGATAAAGCCCAAATTGATGACGAAGTGGGAGGAGGAGCTGGGAGAACTAGATCAAGAGCAGTGGGATAACATATATGAAGGAATAGCAAAGAGCTCCACATGTGTATTAATAAAAGAAAATGCATATAAAATGCTCCACTAATGGTACTACACCCCACTACGATTGTCCACATTTTTCAGAAACATGTCTCCACTGTGTACACGGGGGTGTGGCCAGCAGGGATCGTTTGTACATATGTGGTGGACGTGCCCGAATGTTACAAAGCTCTGGAGGGCCACACATGATATGGCACAGACAATTCTTGGGTATACCTTCCCCCTAGACCCCTGGAAGGTGCTGCTATGCAAACCAATAGAAAATATGGAAAAAAGTGACGATAAACTACTGACACACATATATACAGCGGCCAGATCCGAAATAGCCAAAGCCTGGAAACAGGAACAGCAGCCGGCCATACACGCTGTAAAAGCGAGATTATGGAGGATTTGTCTTATGGAAAAACTGACGGGGATACAAAACGACACGGTACAGAAATACTTAGAAGTCTGGGAACCGTGGAGAACTTATATAGGACATAGATATATATCTAGGGGAACTCTCCAAATCTGAAAAACACATAATAGAAGTGCCCTAAAACACATGAAGTAAGGATGGGAGGAAGAGGGGGGGAAAGGGAGAGATGGAGAAAAAAAAAACCCACATATCCCCTGAGGAAACCCTGGTGTGATTTGCTCCGTATCGGTCTAAAATGAGGAGGAGGGCCTGGAGGGTATTCGGCACTCAATAGTCCACAAAGGTACGTGTGCCTATTTACTGTTTTGTTGGTGTTACGGTTATGGTACACCGACAGGTGGAAACCTGCTGATAAAGTAATTACTTTTTTTTTTTTGTCTTTTTCTTTTTCCCCCTCCCAGTCTTTTTCAGTTAATTTATTGTACTAGTTAATTTGCATGCTGTCCCAACAGTGATGTCATTATTGTCTCCCCACTAAACGATGTTATATAACAGGATACAATGCTATGTAACTCAAAAGTAACATCCTCCCCTTTTTTATGTTCTGTACCCAACTCCCCATTGGTCTTACCAAAAAAAGCAAATAAAGAACAAGTTTACAAAAAAAAAAAAATGAATCTCCTGCCCAGGGTGCTCTATCTATTCCAGACCCTACCAGTACCTTTAGTACAAGCTGATGTCCTCTCATTACAGTCTCGAATACTGAATTTTATTTGGAACAACAAAAGCCCGCGAATTGCGAAGAGCATATTAAAACGGCCAGTTATGAAAGGGGGATTAGCGGTACCTTGCTTGTTGGCATATTACAAAGCAGCCCAATTGAGCCAAACTGTCCAGTGGCACTCAGACCCGTCCCTGCAGAGATGGGTGGCGCTGGAAAGAGACTTCTGTGCACCAGTGGAGCTGCACGATTTAATTTGGCTTCCCAAGCATTGTGGAAACACAATAAAGACGCCGCTTCAGGACATGGCGAACTATCTGGCGGTATGGGGGAATTCCAAATTTAGACATAAGCTTACCACCAAACAATCCCTGATGACCCCTTTATTCAAGAATCCGGATTTCGCTCCGGGGATGGTTAGTAAAAACTTTCTAATCTGGTCTCAGTCGGGTTATAAACGACTCAAAGATCTGGAGGGGAGGAAATTTATTAAAACATTTGAGCAAATTAAATCAGAGAGAGGTGTGCCAAACTCAGAATTATTTAGATACCTCCAGATCAGAGCTTTTTACAATAAATTCCCAATTCGACCTCCAAGGATGAATTTTGAGCAAATGTGTTCAAGAGGAACGGACACACGGGGACTGACCTCTAGGATGTACATGGAAGTAATCTGCCCTGGGGAGACGGACGAACCCCGACTCAACTACATGACGAAATGGGGGACAGATTTAGGGGACGAAGACTGGGATCATATCCTACAGGATGCAGCCAAAAGCTCAGTCTGTGCCACGTTAAAGGAGAACGCATATAAGGTCCTCATGCGTTGGTATCATACCCCACTCAAACTATTTAAATTTGTTAAAGGATATTCGCCGCTCTGCCCAAAGCAGTGCGGGGAATCAGCGGATCTAAAACATATGCTATGGTCTTGCCCGAGGGTGGTCCTGATTTGGGAAAACATTAGGGAATGGTTACATAGGATTCTCAACTTGGAGATCCCCCCGTGGCTGTTCCTCTTGGGCAGGCGAATCAAGGGATTGCCAAAAGCGCCACACAAGCTGGTTGCACATTTCGCAACCGCCACCCGATGCGAGATTGCGGCAGTATGGAAACAAGATGAAATTCCAATTATCCCCAGAATTCGGAATAGAATTTGGCATGTTTGCCAGATGGAACAGCTGACCAGTTGGGTCAAGGACTCTGACTCAAATTTCCTCAAAGTATGGGTCCTGTGGATTGCCCAGATAGACATCCCAGGGGTAGATGCCGGCACGATCCTGCATTAATAGCGCTGAATGCATTCTCCGGTGACGGGGTGAGGCTCACGCACTTTCGTTAGAAGACAGGTAGGATACACCATAGGTTAGGAAGACCGAGTTGCTACGCCGCTAACTATTAGAAGATTCCATTAAAATCAGAGCAGTCGAGGATGCTACACTCATGTTGCCAGTTCAAGGCCGTCCCACTCTGCCCCCCCTTCCCCCCTTTGTGTGTCCCTGTTGTTGTCCAGTCCGAGTCATGTAGGTCAGGTTTGTCAAGTCTTGTGAATAAATGTAGTTGGTCAAGGATGAAAACTGTGGGTACTGCGATACCGAACAATGGAATGTGCCACATTATTTGCTTTGTAAAAAAAAGAGGTGCGCCGGTAGAGTGACTGATTCAGTTTATCTCTTACTGCACGTCTCTTACAGACAGGTGGATTCACACAGCGCTAGTCCTATTCAAATGCAGGGACCCCCGCTGTGTTAATCCGAAGGTCCATTAGAGCCTGCTGTGGACTATCTAGCGGTGTGTCCACGAGATAGTCGCAGATTTTCCTCGGACAGCGGAACAGAACCGGCGGTTGCACCTGTAAAAGTGACATGCCCACTGGGTGCTCATTTGCATGTCTACCCAGAATGCCTGGTCAAGATGTATCAAAGTAAACAAATAACAGTGGGTCGCCATGTTTGTCCTTTCTTCCATGTAGTAAAATAACGAAGGAGGGAGAGGGAGTAAGCTGTATAGTGTGATAGAAATGGAAATCAATGCGTAATGCTGAAGACCAATGCCAGGGAAGAGAAAATAGAGAATAAAAGATACTTGTGAAGGGACCCCCAAATAATCGCTTGATTGAAGACAGGTACCGGGTACGTGTTCCTAGATAGTGAACTCCCCACTGAGGTAAGGTAAGTATACACAACAACACCAGGAACCCTAAGCATTTAAAGTACCCTAGAAAGTACCAAAAGTCCTAAGATCCATAATGTGGAAAACATGTAGCAAGCAAGTTACTCACTTATGAAGCTGCAACGTCCATGTGATCCTGGAATGGGGGTCCTTGCGTGTGCCTCCGTCCGGTGAATCAATATAGCAAGGAGGAAGAGAAATGGCAGAGCACCACAACAAGTGTCCAGAAATTAAATGATCAGGAGAATGTGTGTCCCATAAAAAATATTATTTAATGGTCATGTAGAAAAAAAGGGTCCAGAAAGCCCCACCAACGTTTCACGCTACACAGAGCGTTTTTATCAAGGTATACATATCCAACTTTATTAACACATTTATAGAGACAAACTAAGGTAATTGACCAATACACATAGCACAAAGTTAAACCACTCTAAATGATTGCTAATGAGCCCATGGTGTGTGTAAAAGGCATACATATGTGAGCATGATAACCACAAGACTCGCCCCTGACAACCAATCCAGGGCCAGGACGGGTCCGGTATCCACTGTGGCACGCGCTTGCGCAATACCTACCCTGTGGAGAGATCCGTCCTGGCGATGGAGTCCGCCCATAACGGGAAAAATTTGGTGTCATCCTGCACCTTGTAGGGGCCCATACAAGTATTGAAAGCAGGCATAATATATACCGCATACCAGGGATAGTGCGCTAACATGACAATCACAAGACATGCCCCCGACAACCAATCCAGAGCCAGGACAGGTCTGACATCCACCAAGGTACGCACTTGCGCAATACCTAACTGTGGGCAGATCCGTCATGGCGATGGAAGCTGCCCATAGAGCGTGAGAATTGTGACGTCAATGCGCGCATCACAAGGGCTAAATAGTTTCCCCCCCTTAGAGACCCTGAGCAGACACAATGAACCACATACCAACGACGGTACGCGCATGCGCAGAACCAAGTCGGAGGTCCGCGGACCATGGCCGGCACTGGGTGTCAGGCAGAGAACCAACTACTCCCTTCTTTGTTATTTGACTACATATTAAAGTAACGAAAGTGCGAATAAATGTTTTTGACGCATTTCTGTTTGCGCCGAATGTTAAAAGACAAATGGAGAAAAACAGAGCACTACCAGCAGACAACCGGAGAACAAAATACAGACAGGTGCGTTCCCATAAAAAATGGCATGATAAAGCGCTACGGGGTGAAACACGTAGGTGGGAGATACCTCAGTTTTTCTATATGACCCAATAAATGCTCTTATTTTTTATGGGAACGCACCTCTCTGTATTTTTTTCTCCTGTTGGTAGTGCTCTGTGTTTCTCCATTTGTCTTTCTGCAGCCAATACAAATGGATGGCACACATAGTACCCTAGGACCCATGGGGTGAAGTCTGGATGCTGCACTCATGAAGTGAGTCCATAGTACCACTTACAACTCTAGATGGTTGAAGGTCAAATTATATACGCGGTTATTTCAGGACACTGGATGTGTTACACCTTTACTGCTGTGATTTGTGAGGTTTTCCAGGCAAGCATTTTGTACCTACATATTCAAACCACATATATCATACTCATAACCTCATATAAGTGTATGATGCTTCAAGGGTAACTTCTGCTGGAACTTTGACATTTTTTATATATGTCTGCTTTTTGTTCTGAGCACCACACACGCTTTTTTTTTACACTTGATGTAAATTGTTATCTGGAGATATTTACGCTTCCTCACACCTGGAGGATATTTCTGAAGCAAATAAGAGATTAAAAAATTGACACACGGAGACGCCGAGTTTGATTCATGTCATTGGAATCTGTCCATCATTTCATTCCTCCTCCTGATACAATCCAGATGGCAAAACTTGGAGCTTAACCATAGTATGACGTGACAATAGAATGAATAGAGAAGGTTTGGGAAGACGGATGCGCTCAGGGGTATTGTTCCTTTCATATTAACATGGGAATAGCCAATGGCATATATATTTATTTATTAAATGTTTTACCAGGAAGTAATAGGACAAAGCAGCATATTGAGTTGTAGAGGGTGTCTAGTTTGCTAAGGTGGGTTAGGGGTGCTATACCATATCGGGTCCCCATAGTCTATAATTGGCATTAGCATCTATTGTGTGGTACGCTTTCTGACCAGCGGGCACGATTTATTCCTTTAAAGTACACCCAGTTTGGCGTAGGTGTTGGATGTCAGAGTATCACTATGCAGAAGGAGGAGTGGCTCAGTAAGTAAAGACAGTGACTCTGTGTAACGTGTGCTCACCACAAACTGGACTAGACCGCGAGGCAGAGGTGGGGACGTAAATAAACCACCGCCCTACAACCACGGGGGCAGGTCCGGAGAGCAGAGTTAGGGTCGTGTAACCGGGTCAGGGTAGGAGAGTGTAGGTAGGTCGTGGTACTTGCCGTGGTCCGGGGTTGGAGAGAGGAGTGGTCATGATCCGTAGCCGAGGTCGAGGAGAGGAGAGAGCAGGAGTCCAAAAACAAGCCTATGTCCAGGGATATAGAAGTGAGAAGTCCAGGTACAAGCAGGAGTCACAACAAAGATCAACGAAGGCACAGTAACAGGCAACGATCAGTGCAGCAAACACAGTACACAAACCAAGGTTTATGCTCAGCATTCAGCAGAGGGCTGATTGGGTATAAAAAGGACAAGAGCCAATGGGAATAGAACGCCGATAGGAGGAGCCTGGATGGAGATCAGGTGAGACATAGCTGAGGTTGATCCCAGCATTACCCGGCGCGTGACGTGCGCGTGCAAGAGAGGCACGGCGAGATTGCTTGCCGTCGTGACGTCAGGCGGCTGAGAACCTGTAATCTCCGTACTGGTGCGACACTTGCACACAACTGGGAATTCGTGACGCGTCCGGAGGACGTAGCCTAGCCACAATCCTTACACTCTATAAACAATGACACTGAGGGTGCGATTCACTAAGCTGTGATAAGTGGTTTTAAGAATGCAAAGTGGCTTTTAAGGCCAATACAGGCTGCTGCGCGATTCACTAAGCAGCGAGAACAGCGCTTTATCACCCACAAAAGGCATTTTTCCTGGCCTGTGAAAAAAATCCGGCCGATCAGGCAAAAAATAGCAAACGTGCCGTTTTTTGTGAGTCAACACGATTAACTAAACAGTGCTTTAAAAGCACGCCAGAATAACGCGCCAGCTAAAGGCAGGCGCAAAAGAAGTTGGACATAGAAAAAATTCTTTGTTTACCTGTTTTCAGGCACACCATCCATAAAACAGGCCGGCAGGTGTCCCCGGCTGATCCCCGCAGGGGTCCCCGGGTGATCCCCGTGGGAGACGGGGTCCCCGCTGGCCTCCGGTACAAATGGTGTGCCCCAAAAAAGGAAACAATACTTTTAAATAAATACTCCCACTCCCCCATTCACCCACCCCCGCTACCCACAATAAAAACAGTCCCACTACCCACCTCCTAGGTTACCAATAAACATTACCATATTTAATAAACACCAATACACAACCCACCCACCCCCTGTGCCCCCACATAAAAACATGATTTATTTTTTTACATACGGGATTAATACCACAGGCTGATTGGGGTCCCCAGTGGTCCCGACGAGGGTCAGAAGGCCCCACAGTTCACCCCGGGGGGTATCCACGGGTGGCTGGGGGCCTCCAGGTGGTCCCTGCTAGGCTCCGTGGGCCTCCAGGTGGTACCCACGGGTCCCTGCGGGTATCTGGGGGTCCCTGGGTTGTCCCCACAGGTGTCTGGGGGCCCTTGGGTGGCTCCCACAGGAATCTGGGGACCCTCGGGTGCTTTCCACAGGGGTCTGGGGGCCCTCGGGTGGTCCCTGCAGGTCCCCATGGCCCCCACAGCTGTGGGGCCCCTGGTTCTTCCCTGCAGGTGTTCCCGTAGGTCCGCAGGTGGTACCCATGGGCATTCGGGGGTCCTCAGGTGGTACCCATTGGCGTCCGGGGGTCCTCAGGTGGTCTCCATTTGTCCCCGCTGCCCTGCGGTACCAATCCTGTATTGAAAAAATAAAACATGTCTTACATTTCAATAAATACACCCCCCTCCACCAAAACACATGCAGTACAGTAATGGGCAAAATAACTATTATCCGGATATGGTTAATAGATTATTTGCCCATTATTAAACACAACATTAGCCAGTATAAATAAAGTAAATAAAATCGTTCTACTTACCCCTTGCATTATGAAGGGCATCCTCATCAGGATCCTGCAGGTCCCTATCCTCCATTGCTAGAAAAATACATAGCAAAATACATTCTAATGTCCCCTAGCCCCTTAATCACCGTAGCGGTTAATAACCGCTATAGTAATTAAGGGGTTAACCCACCCTCTGTCATTACCCACCCAGGAGGCCTAACCACCCTCCCCAGGCAACTACCCCCACCCTTCACCCATTCATTGGTACAGTGGATACATCATGCCCATATAATATGGGCATGATTGACCAATATACCAAGAAATGGGTAATGATTAAAAAAAGGCCCAAATAAAAAACATTACATAGCCAAATAAAACACATATCAAAATCAAATACAGCACATAGTAAAATAAAATACAGCACACAGCAAAATAAAACACATATCAAAATCAACACAGCACACTAGAGTCTAGGCGCAAAGTTCACCTTTCCAGTCTTGCCTTTAAATTCTTCATGGGCAAGCTACCCAGCTACCTGAACAAGCTTCTCGCCCCTACCACTTGCAGCACTTATCACCTGAGATCAGACTCCAAAAGACTATTCATGGTCCCAAGGCTCAACAAAGTATCCGGACGTTCCTCCTTCTCCTTCCGTGCACCCCAAAACTGGAACAACCTACCAGAGATTCTCACATCCACCACCAGTTTAAGTTCTTTCAAATCTAAGGCTGTCTCACATTTTAACCTGGTCTGTAACTGTTTCATACGCTCATAATATATATTTTCTTTAACTGTGCACGCAATGTCTTGTATATAATGTATACCCTGTTCATTTATGTAACTGTACTTGTAACCATGTATTATTTGTTTTACTCTGTGCCCAGGACATACTTGAAAACGAGAGGTAACTCTCAATGTATTACTTCCTGGTAAAATATTTTTTAAATAAATAAATAAATATCAAAATGAAACACACCACAGTAAAATCAAATACAGCATATCTAAAAATCAAACACTGCACATATCAAAATAAAAAACATATCAAAATCAAATACAGCACATAGCCAATTAAATATATAACAAATCCCAATCAAACAATTGAATGGCACAGTGGGTATATGATGCCCATATAAACTGGGCATCATTTAACACTATGCCAGTCAATGCTCAACCTAAAAGAAACAATTACAAATAAGATCTAATGCCATCCAAACAATCAGAAAATAAAAACAAATCAAGAAGTAAACACAAATAAATTACCAGCAATCAATTAATCCAATCCAAAATAAATTCCACAATTCACAATTAAAACACCAAAACCAAACCATTAGGAAATAAATGAAAGCTCAAAGTAACGACCATCAGCCAAAATCTAACTACCAAAAATAAGCCACTATTAAAAAGCAAGCCCCTCAACCTGAAATAAACTATTAAAAACACCACTAAAAATACATATTACTAAATAAAAATAAGAAACAAATTGCACAAATATTTCTAAACAAACACGTAAAATACATTCAAAATACATAAAAACAAGCATTTGCAAAAACAACCATGATTGTCCCTGTATGTACAGTATGTATGTATATCCATATAGATATACATAAATACAGTGGAAATTAATGGGCATCAAAACATAATTCAATCACAATAAAAAAAAAAAATCAAAAATCTGTCAAAGTAAAATAACATACATTTAATTTATTTACTTACCTTTAGATGACTTCACCCTCCGAATCCCGGGGACACCACATGCTCTCGATCCAATCCACGAACAGGAAGCAGGTAAAAAAAAAAATCCAAAGTCTTTTTCTTCTTTCTTTTTCTTCTTCTGTAATTTGCAATCCAATGTCGTCACTTTCTTGGGTCTTCTGGGGTCTTCATCTGTATCTTCTTCTTAATCTGTATCTTCGGCAGGCACACCCTTGTCTTCCTATTGGTAGAGAAGGTCGTTCCTCCTCGGCTTCTTGGTGTAAAATGTAAATACTTTTATAGGCCTATGACGTCACATTTTCAGCAAATGGTTCCCATGGCTCTGATTGGCCAGTGAAAACCATGTACCTTTCCCATTTTTTTTTGGTGACGTCATGTAAAGGAAATTAATCCTGCCAATCAGAATGGCTGTGCTTCCTTTCCCTTTAACATGACATCATCAAAAGCAAGATGGGCGGCGTCACATGGTACTTGGGCCAATCAGATCGTGGGAACTTTATCCCCAATCTGATTGGCTGTAGTAGACTGTAGGGTATGTGTTAGGGGGCGGGGGGGTGTATTTATTTAAAAGTAATTATGTTTTTTTTGGGGGGGGGCACAAGATTGGTACCGCAGGCAAGCGGGGATCCAAGGACACCTGCGGGGACCACCTGGGGACCCATGTGGGGCCCCCAGACACCTGTAGGGAAGCCCCGATGGCCACCGCCGTCCTATAGTATAATTCCTGAGCATAAAAAAAAATTAAGATATTTGATGTATGTTAGGGGAGTATAGGGGTTGTTGGGGGCACAGGGGTGGGTGTTGTATATTGCAATGTTTATTGGGGGCAATTGTCCCCAATAAACATGCCATTGTGCCTTAACCCCTTCATTGCCTGCGTCTGTAACTCGGGAAGCAGGGGGTCCCTGAGGCTGAAATCAATGCGGTTCAGCTCAGGAGACCCCCTGCTCGCGTACACTGTTAATAAAAATTACATTAATGCAGCTTCATTACCATAGCGGATAGCCGTTACAGTAATGAATTATTGTTTATTGATATGTGTGTTTTGATTCTACTGTACATGAGCAGGGTTCTCCTGAGCTGAACCGCATTGGTTTCAGCCTCGGGGACCCCCTACTTCATGAGATGCAGGCCCCGTTATGGGGTGCCGGTATCCCCCTGCATGATTTAAATCCCCCGGTCACGTGACGCGGGAGCTTTAAAACACGGGGGATACCGGCACCCCATAACGGGGCCTGTATCTCATGAAGTAGGGGATCCCCGGACCTGAAACCAATGTGATTCAGATTAGGAGAACCCCTGCTCCTGATACAATATTATTAAAATGTATATTTATGCTTCACGATCGCCTGTAAGAGCCGTGCGTGGAGACGCAGCGTCTCCATGTAGTTCTTACAAGCTGCTTTTTTTTCAGCTATCGCGCTTTACAAGTTTAAGCGCGATAGCAGGGGGAATAAAAGCAGCTCGCGCATTCGGGCATATATTTGCTCGGCCGGATGCGCTGAACTTCTTAGTGAATCACACTTTGGCTTCACTTTTAACCCAAATGTTAAATGGGAGTCAAGCCATTTGCCCTGTAGCCATGACTGGTCCAGACTGCCTCTCTGCCTCCTGTCACATATAGTAAGTCCTTTGTAGCTACAGGCTGTGGCAAGCTATCCCAGGGCTTTGACCCCCTCATGCTGACTCTCTGAGTGATGGAAGAGGTGGTGCCACAAGGATCTGTGTATAGCCATTAGTGATACAGACCTTGTGCCCTCCCCTTCTGGTGCATCAGAGAGGAATCACTAAATTATAGTTCAGTTCTCTTCCACCCCTCCTAGGGAGAGGAGGTGTGTGCAGCTCCTCCCGGCTGGGAGTGAGACATGCAGTCAGTCCCTCATAGGCTGACTGAGCAAGAGAGATTATAGGCCTCAAGTCTACCAGAGAGCGAAGGCACCATCCAGAGGTCTGGGGACCCAGATCAAACCTCATGCATACGCTGTACACCTAGCAGTGGCTGATACAAATAAATCATCCCTTTTTATATACCGCTGCCTGAGGTCTCAGCCTATTGGGTAGGGGTATGGATTGAATCTGCCCTAGTGGGGAACTGACTCTGGAAATCCTGGAGCCCACTGGAGCTGGAGACGCTGACACCCTGAGTGAACATTGAAGATCTACAAAAGCCTGTCCTGTTCCCCACACCATTGTGGACTACTTAGCTCTCCTGGACCCTCACAAGTATGCACCCACCACAAACAGCAGTAACCATTAGCAACATCTTCCAGAGAGGGGGGGAAACTGTGTTACAATTGGAGGCACTGCTGAGATGGCAGCAACAGGGCAGGCTTTCAGGACATGTGAAAAAACAAAAAATAACCGTGCGCTACTATCTAACTAGTACTTATATATGGGAACAGTGCAGTGACTAAACCATATAATTAGTGAAATAATCCACAATAACCACAGTGACAATATGTGTTTAAATAATAAAAATATAAATCACATAACCGTGTGGCTGATAAAGGCGTCTGCTGCTATAAACACTGGGGGTGGCTCAGCACCCCACACACTCTAGGAAATGGAAACAAAAAGAAAACAGCGCACAACGCCAAATAGTGAAGCAAGTATTAATATGTAATTAATAATTAATAGGTAATATATCTGCGTACATCAAATTGATAAAATTGGTGCATTTAGTGTATACCACACTTGTTACCGCTCAGTAGCTGTTAACAGGAAGGTCTGATGCTTGTCTTTTCTCTGCAGGAGCCTCTGCAATGGTTCTGGGGCTGAATTGTTTCCTGCACTCCTCAGCTAGCAGAGCATCATTCCCAGGAGGGGTTTCCTTTAAACAGCCAAGCTTCGCTGCAGATTTAGATACTCAGTGGGACCGCTCCTCATCCGATGATGTGCCGCCTCCAGGGGGATTTCCCCTTGAGTAACCCGTCTCTCCTGCAGCTGATCACTGCTCGATAAGGCCACTCAAACTTACAAGCAGTCTGGGGCCGTTGGAGTGACTCGGCACACAGTCCCGCTATGCGGACGCCAAACCGCAACTTGCAGGGGCACTCTCAGCGTGCCACGATGCCGCTCCGTCACGTGGTACTGCGTGATGACGTCACAGTCTCCGCAGCGGTGATGGGATCGGCGGGAAGGAGGAAACAAGTCCCTTAGAGTCTCTTATTAGTCCAAATAACACCAAACTAGCATAAAATGTGATGTAAATAGCAGAGCGAATCCAGCATATGAATGATAGCAAATAAATGGCATAGAATAATAACATCCAACGCGTTTCGTAGAGCTAACTACTTCTTCAGGGAATAATTTGGCCATTACCCAGAGGTCTTAAATAACTCTCAGAGATGCCTCATTGGTCAAGCAATTAAACTTTAGACCAATCATCTAAGTAATGGTCAAAGTGATAGGGAAGATGTGATGTTTACTTTTAAAACAACAACTTTATTAACAAAATCTAAAAGAACATACAAAAAACAACATATAAACTAAACCTAGCATAAATACTTAAAAACATGCTGGAATAAAAAGAAACACAATATTAGTAAATTAAAATTGATATTCTCATATACTTCATACAAAAAATACAACTAGAGATAAAAAGGTGTGATGGAGCAGGGAGAGCAGGAAACACAGATAAATAACATATCCCATGGGTCCGATGTTAGTATGGACTGAGGGTTCAATACAATGCCCAAATATCTACATCCTCATTTAACCCCTTAGGGGACATGGTATCCAACTTGTGTATCCAATACTGTACGTCTCTTTAGAAGATAGTACTTTAACCCTATCCCCACCTCTTCTATTCACAGGAATAAACTGAATCCCCTTAAAAGTGAGACTGGACGGGTCTTTATTATGATGTAATAAAAAGTGCCTTGAAACACTATGTTTGTCAAACCCATTTTTAATATTTCTAACATGTTCCTGGATGCGGATTTTGAGGCTGCGTTTGGTTCTGCCTACATATTGACATCCACACGCACATTCCAACAAGTACACTATATGTGTGGATGTACATAAAATAAAGTCATCAATATTAAAAACCTCTTGTGTGTTTCTAGAATGAAACGTATGTTTAACAGGATGTTGATATTTACAAATATTGCACTTGCCACAAATGTAATTACCTTTTAGTTTAGGTCCAAGCCAATTCTTTTGTGATATAGTATTATTACTTACAAAAACATCACTAGGTGCTAATATGTTTTTAATATTTTTGGCTCTCCTATAGATGAACCGTGGTTTGGTGTCTAAATGAGATCCCAATATAGGATCATTGCACAATATACCCCAGTGTTTATTAAAAACCTTTTCAATGTCCCTATATACAGAGTTATAATTAGTGATGAAAGCCACATCTAAAATTCCACTCTTCATTGTTTGGCTTCCATTATTTCTAATTTTAGATCTATTTTGGATTAGCATTTCTTTCCAATCCATATTACGTACTCTTTTAATCTCTCTTTCCAAAAGTTCCTTGGGGTATCCCCTCTCTCTAAATCTCAATAATAATTTGTTAGCCTGTTTGTCAAACACCTCTACACTACTGCAGTTACGTCTGAGTCTGACGAATTGCCCACCTGGTATATTTTTGATCCATGTGCTCTTGTGACTACTGTTTGCCATCAGCAAATTGCTGGTATCCATCTCCTTAAAGAAGGTCTCAGTTTCCACAGTGCCATCCACTTGAGAAGTGAGTCTTAGATCCAAAAAATCTATCTGTGTGGCATCCATTTTGTGTGTGAACTCTAGATTGTAGTCATTCTTATTCAAGTCAGCCACAAATGCACTGGCTGATGCACAGTCACCGTCCCACACACACAGGATGTCGTCTATGTAGCGCCTCCACACAACGACATTCCTGTGATATGGTTTCTCGGGCATAATAAACTGAGACTCCCACTCTCCCACATACAGGTTTGCGAAGCTGGGGGCAAACCTAGTGCCCATTGCAGTTCCGCAAACCTGCAGGTAGAAGGTTGAGAGAAACAGAAAATAATTGTGTTTTAGAATAAAACTAATAGACTCAAGAATAAACTCCCTATTTAATGGGTGTAGTGTTTGATCTGCCTCCAAAATGGAGTTCACTGCATCTAACCCTTTTTGATGGGGTATATTAGTATACAGGGCTTTTATGTCACATGTAATCCATACATATGAACTCTTCCAATGGAAGTCTTTAAATAAATGTAAAACTGCAGTAGAATCCTTCAAATAAGAGGTTAACTTCCCGACATAAGGCTGGAGAAAAAAATCCACATATTGGCTAAGGTTGGCTGTCATCGATTGTATACCTGACACAATTGGGCGTCCAGGAGGATCAACCAAAGCCTTATGTATCTTCGGTAGGTGGTAGAATATGGGGATCCTTGGGAATTCAGAAAATAAAAAGGCAAATTCTGCTGTAGTGATAACCGAGAGGGCGACTGCATTGTCTAGTAGAACCTTCAGTTCCCTTAAGAATTCCACTGTGGGATCCTTAGTTAGTTTTACATAAGACAATGTATCATTAAGAAGTCTTAAAGCTTCTTTTTCGTAGTCGCATCTATTTTGGACTACTACGCCCGCACCCTTATCTGCTTGCCTTATGATTAAACTTGTATCTTCTTTAAGTTTTTTGAGGGCTAAAGATTCACTTGCACTGAGGTTGTGCTTAATATCTCCTGACTTAAAATTACGTGATAAAACATTAAAATCATTGATGACCATATTAAAAAATGTATCAATGTGATGACTTTTGGAATGTGCGGGATATAATTTGGATTGACTTCTAAAATCTGTATGTCTAATTACCAATTCTGTATCCGAATTACTTGTAGAAACCATTGCAGCCTCACCAGGAGTAAGGTCCATATCCTGTTTCAGGAAGTGTCTTTTAAGGGTAATGTTACGAGTAAACTTATGCAGATCTTTGAACAACTGGAAGGAACTTGGTCCACAGGCTTTAGAAAAGCTCAGACCCCTTCCTAGTATGTTCAATTGATCTGTACTCAAAACTGTAGAGGAGAGATTAAAGACCCCTTTATTCGCTAGGGTGTTCCTTCCCAAGAGTACCCTCTTCTTTTGTGCTCTGGTCCCTCCTCGTGTTCCTCGTCTGATACATCCCTTATCTTCCTTTTCTCTTGTGGGGTATTCTGTACATCTTTTACTGTTTTCACCTTCCTTTCTAATCTTGTTCTTATCAAATCTAAAAAAGAAGGTGAATCTGTTGTGGGTTCTATTCTAACTGGGCGCTTAGGTGAGTATTTAGGGGAGTTCCTGGGTGAGTATCTAGATGTTCTCACTTGGGGGTCCTTATGTTCATATTCAAAGTTCCTATGTTGGCCCTGAGGCCTTGAACCATATCTGAAACCCTCAATGTAATTCTTCCCTTTATAATTGGGATTACGGTACCCCTTACCATGGTTGGAGCGTGATCGGTCTCTATCTGATCGATCATTTATATTTATTCTGCTCTCTCTCCTCTGTTCATTGGTGTGATAATTTTGTTGTCTATTCTTAGAATGCGCAGACCCCCCTCTTGCTTTTTTGTGGGGGATATATTCATCACCTACTACCCTTCCTCTATCTTTTTTTGCCCAGTCTCTCTGTCTTCCTTGCTGATAATCTAATTTATCTCTTAAGAATTTATTGTGTTTCGTTTTTAAAAGTTCATCTTCCTCATATTCTAATTTTACTTTTAAATCATGCTCAATCTCTGAGCAATCAGTATCTATCACTATCGGTTCTAATGCCTTAATTGCTTTCAAAATCTCTTTTTCTAAATCTTTGATCTCACGGTTCCTTTCATATATTATTAACCTAATGAGATCAATAGAACATTCATCCTGAATCCTATTCCACTCCTGCATAAATTTGGGGTTATCTTTACCGAAGGTAGGACTTTTTGAAAACCTGAGACCTCTGAGTATTCTACCCACATCTAGATAACTTTGAAGGGTTTTGGTCTCAAGCCAATGTTTACCTTCAGTAAGCAATAACCGTTCTAAAATTTTAAAGCGATCTTTGGCTGTTAAATCAGTTGATTCCTTAGGCTGACCATGCAGCACTTCATCTGTAAAAAGGAGTTTAAAGTGTTCCTCCCTTTTCTCTCTACAGTTTACCAAGGTCCAAACCATATTGATGCACTATTGATGTAAGCAGAAAAAAGAAAAATAAGACGTGCAGCAACAGTGAAGAGCAAAGACAGTGAAAAAACAAAAAATAACCGTGCGCTACTATCTAACTAGTACTTATATATGGGAACAGTGCAGTGACTAAACCATATAATTAGTGAAATAATCCACAATAACCACAGTGACAATATGTGTTTAAATAATAAAAATATAAATCACATAACCGTGTGGCTGATAAAGGCGTCTGCTGCTATAAACACTGGGGGTGGCTCAGCACCCCACACACTCTAGGAAATGGAAACAAAAAGAAAAGAGCGCACAACGCCAAATAGTGAAGCAAGTATTAATATGTAATTAATAATTAATAGGTAATATATCTGCGTACATCAAATTGATAAAATTGGTGCATTTAGTGTATACCACACTTGTTACCGCTCAGTAGCTGTTAACAGGAAGGTCTGATGCTTGTCTTTTCTCTGCAGGAGCCTCTGCAATGGTTCTGGGGCTGAATTGTTTCCTGCACTCCTCAGCTAGCAGGGCGTCACTCCCAGGGGGGGTTTCCTTTAAACAGCCAAGCTTCGCTGCAGATTTAGATACTCAGTGGGACCGCTCCTCATCCGATGATGTGCCGCCTCCAGGGGGATTTCCCCTTGAGTAACCCGTCTCTCCTGCAGCTGATCACTGCTCGATAAGGCCACTCAGACTTACAAGCAGTCTGGGGCCGTTGGAGTGGCTCGGCACACAGTCCCGCTAGGCGGACGCCAAACCGCAACTTGCAGGGGCACTCTCAGCGTGCCACGATGCCGCTCCGTCACGTGGTACTGCGTGATGACGTCACAGTCTCCGCAGCGGTGATGGGATCGGCGGGAAGGAGGAAACAAGTCCCTTAGAGTCTCTAATTAGTCCAAATAACACCAAACTAGCATAAAATGTGATGTAAATAGCAGAGCGAATCCAGCATATGAATGATAGCAAATAAATGGCATAGAATAATAACATCCAACGCGTTTCGTAGAGCTAACTACTTCTTCAGGGAATAATTTGGCCATTACCCAGAGGTCTTAAATACCTCTCAGAGATGCCTCATTGGTCAAGCAATTAAACTTTAGACCAATCATCTAAGTAATGGTCAAAGTGATAGGGAAGATGTGATGTTTACTTTTAAAACAACAACTTTATTAACAAAATCTAAAAGAACATACAAAAAACAACATATAAACTAAACCTAGCATAAATACTTAAAAACATGCTGGAATAAAAAGAAACACAATATTAGTAAATTAAAATTGATATTCTCATATACTTCATACAAAAAATACAACTAGAGATAAAAAGGTGTGATGGAGCAGGGAGAGCAGGAAACACAGATAAATAACATATCCCATGGGTCCGATGTTAGTATGGACTGAGGGTTCAATTCAATGCCCAAATATCTACATCCTCATTTAACCCCTTAGGGGACATGGTATCCAACTTGTGTATCCAATACTGTACGTCTCTTTAGAAGATAGTACTTTAACTCTATCCCCACCTCTTCTATTCACAGGAATAAACTGAATCCCCTTAAAAGTGAGACTGGACGGGTCTTTATTATGATGTAATAAAAAGTGCCTTGAAACACTATGTTTGTCAAACCCATTTTTAATATTTCTAACATGTTCCTGGATGCGGATTTTGAGGCTGCGTTTGGTTCTGCCTACATATTGACATCCACACGCACATTCCAACAGGTACACTATATGTGTGGATGTACATAAAATAAAGTCATCAATATTAAAAACCTCTTGTGTGTTTCTAGAATGAAACGTATGTTTAACAGGATGTTGATATTTACAAATATTGCACTTGCCACAAATGTAATTACCTTTTAGTTTAGGTCCAAGCCAATTCTTTTGTGATATAGTATTATTACTTACAAAAACATCACTAGGTGCTAATATGTTTTTAATATTTTTGGCTCTCCTATAGATGAACCGTGGTTTGGTGTCTAAATGAGATCCCAATATAGGATCATTGCACAATATACCCCAGTGTTTATTAAAAACCTTTTCAATGTCCCTATATACAGAGTTATAATTAGTGATGAAAGCCACATCTAAAATTCCACTCTTCATTGTTTGGCTTCCATTATTTCTAATTTTAGATCTATTTTGGATTAGCATTTCTTTCCAATCCATATTACGTACTCTTTTAATCTCTCTTTCCAAAAGTTCCTTGGGGTATCCCCTCTCTCTAACTCTCAATAATAATTTGTTAGCCTGTTTGTCAAACACCTCTACACTACTGCAGCTACGTCTGAGTCTGACGAATTGCCCACCTGGTATATTTTTGATCCATGTGCTCTTGTGACTACTGTTTGCCATCAGCAAATTGCTGGTATCCATCTCCTTAAAGAAGGTCTCAGTTTCCACAGTGCCATTCACTTGAGAAGTGAGTCTTAGATCCAAAAAATCTATCTGTGTGGCATCCATTTTGTGTGTGAACTCTAGATTGTAGTCATTCTTATTCAAGTCAGCCACAAATGCACTGGCTGATGCACAGTCACCGTCCCACACACACAGGATGTCGTCTATGTAGCGCCTCCTAACTAACATCGGACCCATGGGATATGTTATTTATCTGTGTTTCCTGCTCTCCCTGCTCCATCACACCTTTTTATCTCTAGTTGTATTTTTTGTATGAAGTATATGAGAATATCAATTTTAATTTACTAATATTGTGTTTCTTTTTATTCCAGCATGTTTTTAAGTATTTATGCTAGGTTTAGTTTATATGTTGTTTTTTGTATGTTCTTTTAGATTTTGTTAATAAAGTTGTTTTTTTAAAAGTAAACATCACATCTTCCCTATCACTTTGACCATTACTTAGATGATTGGTCTAAAGTTTAATTGCTTGACCAATGAGGCATCTCTGAGAGGTATTTAAGACCTCTGGGTAATGGCCAAATTATTCCCTGAAGAAGTAGTTAGCTCTACGAAACGTGTTGGATGTTATTATTCTATGCCATTTATTTGCTATCATTCATATGCTGGATTCGCTCTGCTATTTACATCACATTTTATGCTAGTTTGGTGTTATTTGGACTAATAAGAGACTCTAAGGGACTTGTTTCCTCCTTCCCGCCGATCCCATCACCGCTGCGGAGACTGTGACGTCATCACGCAGTACCACGTGACGGAGCAGCATCGTGGCACGCTAAGAGTGCCCCTGCAAGTTGCGGTTTGGCGTCCGCCTAGCGGGACTGTGTGCCGAGCCACTCCAATGGCCCCAGACTGCTTGTAAGTCTGAGTGGCCTTATCGAGCAGTGATCAGCTGCAGGAGAGACGGGTTACTCAAGGGGAAATCCCCCTGGAGGCGGCACATCATCGGATGAGGAGCGGTCCCACTGAGTATCTAAATCTGCAGCGAAGCTTGGCTGTTTAAAGGAAACCCCCCCTGGGAGTGACTCCCTGCTAGCTGAGGAGTGCAGGAAACAATTCAGCCCCATAACCATTGCAGAGGCTCCTGCAGAGAAAAGACAAGCATCAGACCTTCCTGTTAACAGCTACTGAGCGGTAACAAGTGTGGTATACACTAAATGCACCAATTTCATCAATTTGATGTACGCAGATATATTACCTATTAATTATTAATTACATATTAATACTTGCTTCACTATTTGGCGTTGTGCGCTCTTTTCTTTTTGTTTCCATTTCAGGACATGTATAGCAGTGCAGTTTAGAGGACTTTGCTTGGCATCTGTTAGTAAAAGAGGCTTGGACAGGCCCCTGATGCTACCCCAGGGACCCCGGGCACCCATCCATGTTAAGGAAGGTGGGAGTCTCTCCCTGAGGTGACACCCGCGGGGGGCCGCCCAAACCCTTACCCAAGGACAGAACTTTGTTGGGGTGACCCCCCGAGGGTATGTTACTTGAGAACGCTGTTACCCTTCATATCCAAGACAGGGCCAGGACAACCCTTACCACGCACCATGAGGAACCCTGGGTACATGTGCACATAGACTGTGCAATGTTGGGGCGACCTCTCGAGGGGCATGTTACCGAGGAGCGCTGTTACCCTTCATCAACCACTGGAAAATGGGCCATGGCCTTCACAGTGTACCGTGAGGACCATTGGGTACCAATGCACACAGACTATGTTTAAGGGACGGGACCTTTCAGGCTCTGGGGTAACTCGTTCACCATTCTTGACGTAATTTGCAAGTTGGGGGCGCACCCGGTGGGCAATTTATCCCGGGAGCGTGAACCCCATACCTGTTCTACAAGGGATGGGCCTCTCACAATGTACCGTGGGGGACCTTGTGCACCTTAAGTTCTGAACTGTGCAGCAGTCTACAATGTGAGGAACGGGCCCTTGAGGTGTAACCAGGGATCCTGTGTACCTATTCTCAAGTGCTGTGCTGTGGACTTTAAAAAAGTCTTTGGCATGGACTGTGCTTCTAAAATGGCAGCCACCGCATGTCTGCCGGTTCTACTGCATCCAAAATGTCCCTCCCGCCAGAATAAAACAGGACTGCATGGGATGCTAAGTCAATTTGCAAGCTTTTGCAAAAATGCAGTTGCAAGCTTTCGGCGCCAAGCCTGGCACCGTCCCCCAAAAGTGACTGGCTCAGCCGGAGCCATGTCATCCTTCAATCCTCACCACCCTGCCTCTAATTCCACCCAGGGGAGGGGAAACACCAGCAACCAGCCACTCAAAGCCTGACTTTGCTCTGGGAGGAATCCGCAGCTACTGCACCCACCTCAGTTCCACGGAGCTGAGCAAGAGAAAGGAGCCCCTGCACAGCTATCTGTATGCTACCTCAATGGCTACCAGCTCAGCTATGGATGATCTTGAGATTTCTAATTACAATCTCCCTGGCGGTTACCTTGTGGTCCGAGTGAAATGTCCATACCCATCTGAAGTGCGTTTGCCCGCACTTGCTGCTACCCGTAGGCAATGCCAGCCTCGATGCACTGTGCCAACACTGTGGCACCTTTTACATGCGGCCTGCCATCCTGGAACCACCTGCTCTATTCATACCCACTTCCAGAGCCTCCACACCGGCCAGTGCGGCCTCTACAGTGTCCTACTCTGCGGTTGTGGATATCGTGGGCCTGTGTGCCCTGACCATCACGCCCGGATGCCAAAGTGGTCTAGTGCCAACAGTGTCTGCCTACGCTGACTTCCAGGCCCTACATCGTTATGGTACAGCCTACCCTGAGTTGTACGCCACGGGGCCAACCGTGGGTCCGTGTGCCCTGCTGCCATCCCACATAGGTGCCCGTGTACCGGCACCTTATTCCAGCCCTGCTGGGATGCTGCCGACGGTCCCAGGACTGGGACCTGTGTGTGATATTGATCCCGAGGGTGAGTGGACTGCCCCAGGGGTGTCGGGTGAGGGTCCCCAGGTGATTCAGGAGCAGGCATGCTCCGTACGACTGGTCGCCCGGGCCATTTAATCACCCCGGCATCGCATCCTAGTGGAGGTGTCCTCCCCTACCCCAGAAGAAGATGCGCCCAGCTGTTCAAGCCCTGCGGAGCAAAGAACATCGCTTATCTGCAGTCGCTGGCAGAGTCCCATTCGCGAGGCATCTATCTAGAAGGCCGTGGTGCTGCCGGAGACCCGGAGGAAGAGCCCTGCGCCAGAGGAGGACGACACAGCAGTGAAGGCGTATGTCGCAACCCGTGCACAGGCGCCGCGCTTCCAGGAAGGAAAACACAGCAGGAACCGTCTCGAGGTTCCCCTCACATGACAACACGGGCAACCTACGGCGCACGCTGGCTCCGCACAGATGCCGTGCGGACACAAGCAAACAAGGGGTTAATTCTCTTAATTATTCCTCTGCTGCTGTGCACCCCGCCCCCCTCAGTGAACAGCCTATGTCTGATTGCATTCATTGCTCTGCAGCTGTGTGCTTTCCTTCCATTGGCTGCCTGCCCCTTAAGTACTCAGCCAGCCCTGCTACAAACTGGCTGAGCATAAACTTTGGTTGATGTGTCTTGTGCTCCCTCAAGCTACTCGTTGGTTTTGCCTTATCTTGTCTTGTCTTCCTATTGTGACCTCAGCTGGTACTTTGACTCCTGACTTCTCGGCTCCCTTGACCTCGGCTCACTTCTGGATGTCCACTCTCTCCTCTCCTCGATAACGACTATGGATATACGACAATTCTTCACTCTCCAACCCCAGACTACGGCAAGTACCTTCTACCTACCTGAGCTCTCCTACCCTGACCCGGCTATATCACCTCCACTCTGCACCCCGGAAGTGGCTGCCCGGTTGTTGGTCGGTGGCTATCAACATCCCCATCTCAGCCTCGCGGTCCCGCCTTGTTTGTGGTGAGCAGTTGTCACAAAGAGAAAGGGCGCTAAGAAGTTTTCTATTAACTTTATTTACTGGAACACATATACACTTCTTTCTTGGGGATGATCAGGCATCATCCCTCAAAGACTCATATCTCTTGCACGTGTTGTACTGTAAAGTTACCCTCCACTGCATATATATTGGCAGTTCCCACCTCCACTGGGATCTCTAGACAGGGTGCCCTCTGAAAGATTACACCCCATCACCTCTGACAGAACCAAGCAGACTCTTACCCCCTAGTAATTCTAAGGTGATACCCCAAGGCCCTTAATAAGGAACCTCCTCTGGAGTAACTGTCCATCCCCTCTTGTGGGTGGAACATCCTCCGAGCCATAAAGAGTGTCCCTATCTTTAGGATAAACACTTCCCTCGCTGGAAAACAACAAAGTGACCCTAATACTAAAACATGTACTGTAGTTACAGAATAAAAGACTCACATGATGTATAACGAGATCCCCCATCTCTGCCTCCTCCTGGGACCTGCTACAATATTGCATCCCCACTTTATATACCCCATAGTGACATCACAAATCACTATGACCCATCTATAGGTTATATATATAATATATATATACACACACACACACACACACACGTACATCACATTAGGTACTGTCTGATTTACCAGAGCTCTGTGGATCTGGCTCTCTTAGTTACAAATAGTTACCTGCTGTAGTTTACATGCTAGGAATTCTAATTCATTAGATTCCAGTAGGTGGCGCCATTGTCTTTTATGCTGTGCAAAAGTTTTTAGGATACTGTATAACCAGATTCTAAACAAGTTATGGTGAGTTCAAAAGCGTTAAAAAAAAAACCTCCACCGTATGCAACAAATAGAAATCCCACGTGTGAGCACATTCACACGTCTCAGACAGGTCTGCAACCCTGCCCTTCCCCATTATCTCCAAGCATACAGTGCTTCCACTGCAGCCAGGGATTCTGGGAAATGATATGCAAATGAGCACAGTGTGTCACTCTTTATTTCTTGTCCATTTTAACATGGGCCCCTAACCGATTATGCCTGCTGCACATGTATAGGGGACATGTATTAGGTCAACCTGAGAAAATAATGTCATGCAGACCCCTTCACATTTTGTTCCCTGGCTTTCTCTCTTTTCCAGCCTGGTCTTTGCAAAGCTGAGGAAGTTCAAACGGTGTCAAAAAGGTTGACGTCCGCAGTTCAAATATATTGGACACAAAAGATGTCTGAGAGGGGTAAAGTCAAGAAATACTGTCACTGCTACAGTAGTGTCTTTTGGTCTTTATCTCTCTCTCAATGACTCAGCCACCAGTTGAGCCACCTGTGCTGAAGCAGGGATATCCTTAAAACCTGACCTGGTGGGCACCCCGGCTCTATATCTACAGTATTTCCACTTCTCGGTCACCAGTATCTTCACCAGCATCTTCTCTTGATATACTTCTTCTGTTCCCCTATCATGCTCCTCTCAGGGAGATTTGGGAGAGAAGAGAGGCACCATATTTAAATTAGCTGACTTCCCAGGCATTTCATTGGTGTTCGCCGGTATCTATCCACATGTTGTATAGAGGAGTGTTTTGGGAGGTACATAAGCTAATGGGTAGTCTACTAAATATGATAAATGTCTTCATACGTAATTATTAGCAACGGGACCACAAGCACTGCCCTATGGTATAGAAATGTTTATGACGTCTGTATAACATGCTCAAAATATGGCCAAATAATTCAGGCACTAGAAAAGGATCACTATTGTGTATCTGCCATGGGTACTCATGAATCCAGTGAGCCAGAGAGAACTCCTGTACAATAAACCAAGAAGGATCTTGACAACGGTCCTGAGGTGTGACCAAAACGTAAATCCTGATTGAATTAACGCATTTTATATTTCACTAAGAAATGCCTTCTTCAAGTTCAGATCATTCATGGCAACAGAAGAATGTTGGCTATCATTTATTGATAAGGTGCAACACAGTATAATGGCATTTAAATACAACATAATATAATTGCATGTTAACATACAATGGTACATGAGTAAAGATGACCCTACTCCAAGGAGCTAACAATTTAAACAGAAGGGGATAGTGTAAATACAAGATACAGCTCAACCCCGTTATAGCGCGATCCGTTACAACGCGAATCCGCTTATAACGCGAAGCAAGTGTGGCTCCCAATTTTTGGATTTATTTATACTTTACAACACGATTATTGGTGTCTTAAATACTTTATTGTACAATGCATACAATTATACATTATTTCTAACGCGATCCGCTTATAACGCGGTGTGATTCTTTGGACCCCAAGCACAGCGTTATAAGGAGGTTGAGCTGTATTAGCAGATGGGAGGCTCTTATTCTAGTAACTAATTACAATGAACTAATGGATCCCCCAAGCAGTCAGAACTTGCACAAGATCTGAATTTACCCATTTTTAAAATGTTTAAAATCCACTCATGTACTATATAACAAATTTCCTATTATTCATTATTTTTCACAAGATTGTAAAAAGTTAATATGCATACATGCAACATACTGTAGTCACGTACATTGCAGAATCTTACAGAAGGAAACACCTTGATTTCTCTGAATTTACACCCCCATAAAAACGCACACCAGTAAGAATGTCTTTTTTTTATTTGTTATTAAAAGTAATACAGCAAAACCTGTCGACGAATTAAACTTCACTCAGTGATTTTTGCAAAGTGAATCCAACAATAAGCCCAATTAAACTAGCCAAGTGAAATACAATGTACTCTTCGGTATCGGAAAGAATGTGACTTGTTCTGGGTCATTTTAAAGAGACGCGGAATCTCACAAAACAGCAAGGGAAAAAAGCCCCAACAAAGAAAAAAAAACAAACAACTTTTTGGTGGCAAATTTGGCGCCCAGAAATCTCGTTTTAAATTGCGTTTGTGTGGGTCGCTGTACTAGTCTGAAACGTCTGCACCAGCAGTGTCAGAAATGATTATTTTTTGAGGGGTGCACAGAAATAGCACAGAAATAGCACAGAAATAGCACTAGATATTCTGATGTTAGTGGAATGTACTAAAAAAAAAGGATAAAGGAAAAAAAGGGTTCCCAGCACTCAAAATAGGCCAATGGAAAGTATGGCTATGCCAAGTGGTATTTAATGTATAAGAAAGTGTGTTAGCAATATACACAAATGTAAGATACTCGGGAGGTGTATGGATGCAGAATTGACAATGTCATACGATATTAGCAATTATGCTCACCATCTGCCTAATGTGGGACATTCGTCAGCTGCATAAAACAGCAACATGAGTAGGGAGGGGAAAAGGGGTAAGGGGGAGGGGAAGTTAAGGGAAAAAAGGGGTGAGGGGAATAAGGGGGGGGGGCAACATTTCGGGGTGCAACATTTCATGGTGCGGGGGGGTGAACCCCTTCTTCAGGCCCATTCCCAAAAACCGATTAGATCAAAGGTACTTCCCTTAACCCCTGTAGTAAAACCTCCCTAACAGGTAGGATACATGTGTAATCCCAGATAATGGGTACACACCTTGAGAGACCAATTTAAGGCAACCCAGCACCGGGCTATAATCAATCAATCAATCAATCAATCAATCAATCAATCCATCCATGAAAGGATTGGAGAAGTCATCATCAGCCCAAAAGGGCAATGAAATCATGCAACAGATATTATGTTAAATTCCTTGTTAGACCTTGATTATACAAGCCCTGGCAGTGTGTGTGCGCACCCTTGTGACGTCACTAGGGTGTTGTGCACGCCCGAAACCTGCACTGCTGGCCGGAGGCATCAGGAGGTGATAGATAGGCGTGGCGGGAGGCATGGCCATGACATCACGTGAGCGGTTCTGTGTGTGTCTGTGTGAGAGTGTGTCTGTCTGAGAGTGTCTCTGTGAGAGTGTGTGTGTCTGTCTGAGAGTGTCTTTGTGAGTGTGTGTGTGTGTGTATACAGACATAGTCATAGTCACCAACCCACCCAAGTGTCACCCACCCAAGTGTCAGCCACCCAAGTGTCAGTCAGTCACCCACCCAAGTCTCAGTCACCCACCTACCCAATTGTCAGTCGTGTGTCAGTCAGTCACCCACCCACCCACCCAAGTGTCAGTCACCCATCCACCCACTCACCCAAGTGTCAGTCACCCACCCACCCACCCACCCACCCAAGTGTCAGTCACCCACCCACCCAAGTGTCAGTCACCCACCTACAAGTCAGTCAAACCCACAAGTCAGTCACCCACCCAAGAGTCCAAATTCCTCCTCTGCTGCCTTCCGGTACAGCAGGCTGCAGGCCCACACTTGCCTTCCCTCCCCCCTCCAAATCCTCCACCCGGGCCCTAACAAAGTTGATCATCCAACTTCCCGCCACCCCAGGCCCATACTGAATCCCCCCCAGGCCTTTTGCAGGCGCACTTACTAGAATTCCCTCCTACTGTCTCTATACGTTCTCCTACCTACCAATTAGATTGTAAGCTCCTCGGAGCAGGGACTCTGCTTCCTTAATGTTACTCTTATGTCTGAAGCACTTATTCCCATGACCTGTTATTTATACTATTTGTTATTTATATGATTACAACATGTATTACTACTGTGAAGCGCTATGTATATTTATGGCGCTATATAAATAAAGACATACAATACATACAATATTAAAATAAACAGATTGCATTGTAATATTTTTTTCCATATTTACAATAACAAGTAAAACTTGCGCGCTAAAACTATTTTTTCATGGCAGGTGCACTATGGGTTGGGGGGGGGGGCAACATGGGTTGCGGGCGGGGGCCTGCCCCATGATTTCTGTTGGCGGCCCTGTGCGCGCTAAACTGCCAACATTGCTTTGTTTTGGCGTCGCGCACATGTGCCCCGCCGGTATAAGCGTGGCCTTAGCCATAAGCCTGAGACAGCCCCCGTAGGAGCCATACAGGGTAAACGTTACGTGCAGACAAAATCCGGTATATTCCCTAATCACTATATGCTCCTTTTAGCACGATCACGGCATCCTGGGCAGTCAAACAGGCGGTGGCTGGGGTGCAGCGGGAGAAAGGGCCCCTCGTGGTTCCCGCCGCACAACTTCCATACTTTTTGTACTAAAAAATAATGTTTCTGTCAAAATCGTCCGCCCGAGTTCAACTTGGCATCAACCTGAACAAGAATAAAGCCTAGCGCCTTATAGCGCTGAATGATCTCGTGGCGTACTGATGCAGCGGCCGTTATTCGAACACATCTCGGCGCCGATTTTGAGTTCTCTGCTGTTCCCCACGCAGCATGAACGCGGCCAATCTCCCCGGGCACCCGCGCTTATCGCGGATGTTTGTTTGAATTTCATGGATTCTGTTTCTTCGTTTGCAATAAAATGGATGAATTGTAATGTGTACAGTACTGAGCTACTGTGCTACTGTGTCACTCTGTTACTGTGCTACTGTGTCACTCTGTTACTGTGCTACTGTGCTACTGTGTCACTCTGTTACTGTGCTACTGTGCTACTGTGTCACTCTGTTACTGTGCTACTGTGTCACTCTGTTACTGTGCTACTGTGCTACTGTGTCACTCTGTTACTGTGCTACTGTGTCACTCTGTTACTGTGCTACTGTGCTACTGTGTCACTCTGTTACTGTGCTACTGTGCTACTGTGTCACTCTGTTACTGTGCTACTGTGTCACTCTGTTACTGTGCTACTGTGCTACTGTGTCACTCTGTTACTGTGCTACTGTGTCACTCTGTTACTGTGCTACTGTGCTACTGTGTCACTCTGTTACTGTGCTACTGTGCTACTGTGTCACTCTGTTACTGTGCTACTGTGCTACTGTGTCACTCTGGTACTGTGCTACTGTGCTACTGTGTCACTCTGTTACTGTGCTACTGTGTCACTCTGTTACTGTGCTATTGTGCTACTGTGTCACTCTGTTACTGTGCTACTGTGTCACTCTGTTACTGTGCTACTGTGCTACTGTGCTACTGTGTCACTCTGTTACTGTGCTACTGTGCTAATGTGTCACTCTGTTACTGTGCTACTGTGTCACTCTGTTACTGTGCTACTGTGCTACTGTGTCACTCTGTTACTGTGCTACTGTGTCACTCTGTTACTGTGCTACTGTGCTACTGTGTCACTCTGTTACTGTGCTACTGTGTCAATTTCATGTTTTTAAAATCCAGAACACTAAAAAAAAAATTCTGCTCTCGCCGCACTCGCATCTTAGTGCGGGGAGGGTGGAATTCATCCCGCGGTTTCAAATCGGGATTCCGATGTACATGACGCGCAAAGTGTTCGACTAACGGCCGCTGCATCCGTAGCTAATGTATTTGGCGCAGCACAGATGTTTCCTTATATACTAGGTCGTACTATTTTCCCAGTACGGCTATTATTAATAATATGACTCTAATAATTTATATTTACTAATACACGTTATAAATACAAATATAGACACCATTCTGTTTTTTTAATTTCAATTCTCTCAATTAGGTTTTCGACATGACCCGACCCGCGTCACAAATCGTTAAAAACAATTATGCGTCGCATGTACTCGTACAGGACCTTTACTGACACACTTAAAATTAGATACATTTGGACTCACAAAAACAAATGACATTTAATGTAGGGGATTATTTATCAAGGCAACAGGGGTGTAATTCTGGAGGAAAGGAATTGCAGCAGATGTATATAAAAAAAAATCCTCTTGTTTTTAATGGGATTTTTTTCTTCTTAGATATATCTGGTTGGGATTTTCACCCCAGTTTTGCAGCACTTCTGTTTTGATATATTACACATACCCCATAGAAATAAAGACGCAGGTGCCTGAGGTTAATGGCAGGTATAGTGTGCTGCAGCGAGGACATTGCTGGTGCCTTTGGGGGGAAAAAAGATGAAAATACTGAATCGGGCATTAGGCCGCGCTTGTAGTGACGGACGATGCGGCCGATGACGTCACCCGTCGCCGTCGCAATTTGCAAAAGTTGTGTTTTGTTTTGGGGCGACGTCGCTGACTCTGCAAAGCCAGCGACATCATAAAAGGGGCGGGCAGAGGCACGGAGAAGCTCCCGATTGGCTGCTAGGGAAGACCGTCGCCGAATTTTTTTTAAATAACAGTGACTACCAGATTTCTGGTAGCGTTGTCGCTCCGTCGCTTTGTCACCGCCGCGTGCACTATAAGCGCACGCGACGGCGACAATGCATTTGTTTTGCCGCGTCGCCGGCACTATAAGCGCAGCCTTAAGCATATCAGCTCACTGCACTTATAGTGCAGGGTGCAATGCCAGATTCCATAGCATATAACAGATTGCATATGGGATTTGCTAATTATACTTGTATATATTATGTGTGAAAGGCCAATGTGGTTGACAGTCTTGATACGCAGCTGGTAATTGCTCAGTTAGAAGAACAAAGCTCTTGGTTAACAAGCAGCCACATGTTAAAGGGGGATTAAACTTTACCCTTCTCTGCCCTATTTAGACGAAACATTGTAATAAAACAGAGATGAAAGGGGGCACACAGATGAGCTGTAACCAGACCGGGCAGTGGGCTCGGGAGTCACATATGTGTAGGAGCTGGGAATTATCCGTTAATCAAATATACCTCTAACCAGTTAGAAATCTTCCCAGTCCATTAAATGTGTTGTACAAACACGGCAAGAAACACAAGCTCTGCCCCACAGTCAGCTCAGGGGAACCTTCGTGCTGTAGGTAACAGAAAGGTCAGTTGTTCTCTGGGGGAAATTACTTTTAATTCCTGAGAAATGTTCCACACAGGGAAACCCATCCACTGGAATGTTTACTGCTGACATGCCTGTGACTTCTGGTTTCCTCTAGTCAGTGTTAGAGCATAGTTACTTAGTACATAGTTAAAGCATAGTTAGAGCACAGTTACTTATAGCATAGTTATAGCATAGTTAGAGCACAGTTACTTATAGCATAGTTATACAGTAGCATACTGTAGTTAGAGCATAGTTACTTATAGCATAATTATAGCATAGTTATAGCATAGTTATAGCATAGTTAGAGCACAGTTACTTATAGCATAGTTATAGCATAGTTAGAGCATAGTTACTTATAGCATAGTTATAGCATAGTTAGAGCATAGTTAGAGCACAGTGCATAGGTATCTTGTCCAAGAAAGTGGCTATGGAATTAAAGAAGCCGAGAGATGAATGTTACAGTTGTAACTGTCCTGTAAATATCTCTAAATTGAATGAATAATCTCTGTTCATTTAATGTAACCGGGGGTTGTCATCATAACGCTATGCCCAGGACATACTTGATAACGAGAGGTAACTCTCAATGTATTATCTCTTGGTAAAAACATGTAATAAATAAAAAAATAAAAGAGATCTTGAATAGATGACGAAGTAACAGTGTTTCATTGTGTGTCATTCAGGAAAACATACCGTAGCTCCTTTTTCCTGCAAAAAAAGTTACTGAAAATGTCACAGTATGAAAGAATTGAGCTATATCAGACGATACTGCTCTGTCCAGTAAGGGAAATATGCAAAGAATAATTTATGTGCGGGAAGTGTTTTTGCTCCTGATTTTAGATTGTAAATTCTTTGAGTCAGACTCTGTTAATATATGTATCCCTTAATGTATGGTGGAAGATTATACCGTACATGACTTGTTAATGATATAATAATGAAAATGCCCCCAAATCACTCAGTTAGATAATAAGTTATAACTATGTATCAAGCAGACCCCATGGATATTGTGCAACAGGTACTGAAAGTGCAGACGTATTCTGTTAGAATAGAAGCTTGCTGATTAAAGCATTACATGTATCACATTACATTACATTACATGTGTCACATTACATACATCATTACATGTATCACATGTTGCATCGGTTTGCAGGTGGGAAAGTTTGATAGATAAGCTCAAAGAGGTCTATTTATTAGCCTCCCAGCTTTACCGTTTACCGTTGACCTTATGGGGTTAAACAGACATGGTTAACTCCAATTCGAAGCAACCTCCTAACACCTTCATGAACCAATGGCAAAGACACGTGTAGGACATTATTTGCATAATGTAGAAACAAAGATATTTTTGACAATTTAGCCCACCCTTTCTGCCCATATTTACTTGTGCAACCTCACACCCCATTTGAACTATGACCTCTTTCATATTTAGGACATCGTTGTGTTAAACCACTCGATATTTTGTATTCCTCTACTGCAGCGGTGGTCAACTCCAGTCCTCAAGGGCCACCAACAGGTCAGGCTTCAAGGATATTCCTGCCCCAGCATATGTATCATGACATCACGGAGCTGGTTCACCCTCATTGGGCGAGCCGCTCACGTGACGCATCAGCGAGCAGCCAAATCAAATTTTGGTTGTCTCGCCAAGCAGGTAAGCGCCGAACATGCGCAGGCTCACGCCGGCCACACACATTGCAGCAATGTGTTTCCTCGCGGCCAGGGCGACCGTGCCCGCTCAGCGGCACCCTGGACCTTAGTCTCCGGAGTACAATCTCATTGGCTGAGGCCCTGTCCATCACCAGTCACATCCTGCTTTCCTGGAAGCGGCTCCCTAGTGCAGCAGAGCAAGCTGAGATTTGCAGTTTCCTATTGCAGCCAAGGGTCAGTGTATGTGTGGCAGCTGCCGGCACTTACAAGGGGGTTATACAGTACAGCAACTCTGTGTATACAGTATATAAACTCTCTGGAAACCAAACTCCAGCTTCACCTTTGAATAAACTACAACATTCTCCTCCTTTCCTTTAAGGTCTCAACACCCCTCTGCACCTCCACATATCTCAACTCCGCTCTCTCATTACACCCCTACTCGCCTCTTACGCTCAACCCAAGGTTGTCTCATCTTCGCACCTTTTACCTCTACAGCCCTCTCCTGACATATTGTAAACCTTTCACCCCTACCTTTGGAACGCTCTGCCCCTCAATATTCACCAAGCACCTTCCCTTTCCCTATTCAAAGCTCGGCTGAAAATTCACCTCTTAAAAAAAACATCTGTTAAATTATCTACGCCTCCGCTACGAACTCCAGATGCACCTGACCTCCCCGAATGCACTTCTAATAATGCACTTATACTCCTATTGTGTCCATAAGCCTTCTAATGTAACACTTTAGGAAGCTCTTTGGGACAGGGCCTCCCTTGCCTTAGGTTGTCACTTACCTGTTGCACTTATCCCCGTTGTCCCATTTGCCATGTGCTGTACATTTTGAAAACAGTGGTGCTACACAAACGAAATTACCCATATATACACATTGCCTTTAAAAAGTCACAAGGCCTCGTAATAATCCAGATTCCTGGCACACATTCACTGATGATAATGTAAATCATAAACTTACTCTTCGCCCCCATCTGTTCCTTATTTCTGTGCAGGTACCGCGCATTCATAATATTGATTTTACCTGAGCCAGGCTTGGTACTATGTCCTTTCTGACCCTATTACTTCGACTGCAGTCTCCTTGCCTTAATCATTAGCAGCACTATACAGGGCCCTTTCTTACCCTCTCATGCATGCAATGTGCCTAGAGCATTTTTATTACCCTAACACATTTAATTTTTTATGTGATTCTCTTTTTCTGGCCACTTGTAAACTCATTATAAAAGTCCCCCTTGGGCTGTTTCCAATAACAAAAAAAAAAAAAGATTTCCCCCCCCCCCCCCCCCCCCCACATACATGTCTGGCGGGCTCGTTCCACGCTAACTTTCAGCACGGTTTATGTGAAAGGTTGAGGGTGGGCTTGTTATTTCTTTCCGTATTTAAAATGAAAAAAGGAGGGGAAAAAAAAAATTGTTCAAAGAGAATGCGGTGGCACATTGTGACCTTTGACCTATCACGGCCCAGTGGGGGGGGGGGGGCGACGACCTACCAATATCCCGTATGTCAATGCGTTTGGGGGTGACGCAGATTCACATACAGTGTGAGAATTCCCATGGCCGAACAATCATACACGAAGCACGAAGAAGTCAGGCGCGTTAACCAGATCATTGCGAGAGAAGCTTGTTCCTTTGGCAGCCGAGGGGTTAACTGTTCCGTGCTACCCGTGTGCACGCAGCTGCTTCCACAGACGTGCAGCGTGGGACATTCCACAAATATGACAATAGTATCAGGATGGGCAGAATCCTGCAACCTAATGTAACATTTTGGTCAAAATCAACACCAGCTACGGATTAATCCAGCAGCGAATAGACAACACAGGCACAAGATACAGGATTTGACACAGAATGTTATAAGGTATCACTGTTTACGAGAAGCGTGAAACAATTTGAAACAAGTGATTGTTAAAATAGTTTCTATTGGATTTCTGTGCTGGGTTTAATTTTTTTTTTAAATAACCAAGCTTCTTATGTTGGTCTTTTGAATCTATTTAATCATTTTTATAGTTTATGACTGTCTTTAGTTTGTAGGGGAGAGATTATTTCGTAAAGTATTTTTTTTGAAAGCAATGATTTCATGCCCTGTTTTAACTGGATAGAGATGTGAGGCACAAATTGTGCACGAAATATACAAATTTCCCAAAATACATTTCATGTTTTTTTGTTTTTTTTTTAAAGTTAAACAAATTGGGAAAAAGTGGTAATGTACCTCAAGGCCTCTTCTTTTTAACATATTAATTATCCTTAAGGTAAAGTCTCCATCTTTGCTTATGACACCAAATTATGTAAGGCAGTAGAATAAGAATTAGAATCAGAATTTCTCTATAGAAGGACTTGTCAAAACTGGAAACTTGGGTAGGTACCGTATATGGTAGACAAAGTTGAATACAGATAAATGTAAGGTTATGCATTTGGGAAGCAAAAATAATCATGCTACAGTACCTACAAACTAATAGGTAAGAAATTAGGTCAATCCTAGACAAAGGGCTTTTTTGCCTGAAACGCGTAGGTGCTGCTTAGAGGCCTACATGTGTGTGTCTGTATCCCTTATTCAATAAATCTATTTATTACTTTGGGATAATATTCTCTGCCTAATCAATTTTTTCAATGGACAAGTAGTGCTCTGCCCTTTTTCCTTTTTCATCTGCAATCCTAGAAGGAATTAGGAATGCTTGTATACAGCAGGCATAGCAATAGTGCTCAATGTCGGGCAGTAGCTGCAAAGGCAAACAGGAAATTGTATTGTATTGTATGTCTTTATTTATATAGCGCCATAAATGTACATAGCGCTTCACAGTAGTAATACATATCATATAAATCACAAATAATATAAATAACAGATCATGGGAATAAGTGCTTCAGACATACTGTAAAAGTAACATTAAGGAAGGAGTCCCTGCTCCGAGGAGCTTACAGTCTAATTGGTCGGTAGGGAGAACGTACAGAGACAGTAGGAGGGAGTTCTGGTAAGTGCGTCTGCAGGGGGCCAAGCTTTATGTATCATGTGTTCAGAATATCCACAGTGCTATTCATATGCTTCTTTAAGCAGATGTGTTCTAAGGTGGGTCTTAAAGGTGGATAGCGAGGGTGCTAGTCGGGTATTGAGGGGAAGGGAATTCCAGAGGTGTGGGGCAGTCAGTGAGAAAGGTTTAAGGCAGGAGAGAGCTTTAGATACAAAGGGGGTAGAAAGAAGACATCCTTGAGAAGAACGCAAGAGTCTGGATGGTGCATAACGAGAAATTAGGGCTGAGATGTAAGGAGGGGCAGAAATTAGCATGTACCTTATAAAAAAGGGCATAGAGGGAAGACAGCATAATTGTGATACTATATGAATACTTAGTAAAACCACACTGTGAGGCACTGATGAAAGCGGGCTCAACGGCAGGCAGAACTGGATGGATAATCTCAAAAGTAGGGGAGCGCAGGTGTCAGTGTGGTACATATGAATGGAACACTTACACAGTGTCACAAATAACAGGGCACATAGAAGTGTGGTGTTCACCAGATGCGGAGTCCTCACCGCTGCCTCTGCCTGGAATCTCTCCGCAGCGTCACACCATCTGCCACAGATTTTGGATATGCCTATTTGATTTGGGAAAAATTTGAGTTCCCACTTCAGAGGCTTCTTTTATTCCGTCACTTATAATTTTAAAGACCTATTGCACTGTGATGTGTTTTTATATATATATATATATATATATATATATATATATATATATGCACCTCACTGACACCGGCACTCCCCGACTTTTGAGATTATCCTTCTACAAAGTGTACTCCACGGACCGTATGCAGCTCGCGCCAAAACAAACACTTGGACGCCAATGCATATGCGTATAGTGCGCGCAAGTTTGTATTTCACGGAGGAGCGCGGCCAAGGGTTTTTTGAGCAGCATTCTTATACACTCTTGATGATACACTATATGCACAATAAGTATCACTTTATTCACAAATTGAATTTATTATTTGTATAATAACAGTATATTCATATAGTATACTCATTTGCAGATAATATTGTGATTTCACAGGAGGGCCCTTTACTTTCTTCGTTGTTTGCACAGAACGGGATGGAGCCGGGAGAGTGGTCGTAGAGACGGGGCTGTGCATTACAGAGTTGGTGCATGGCAGGTCCAACAAGCATGCAGTGAAGGAGGCAGAAGCAAACATCAGACAGGCTGAGGTCAGGAGGCAGGCTGGAGAACAGGCAGAAAGCAACAATGTAGTCAGACAGGTCAGGGTTAGGTCACATAACATAGTCAGGCAGGTCAGGGTTAGGTCACATAACATAGTCAGGCAGGTGGAAGATCGGCAGCAATGGGGTAACCACATTTTGAAAATTAAAACCGGGACACATTAAAAAAGTATTTATACAACAAATAACGTCACTGAAAATAAATATTATAATGGTCTTTGTCTAATCGTGTACCCAGTTATGCTGCATTATTTATTGTCTACCTTCCCCCCCCCATTCTCTCTCTTCCTCCTCTCCCATTCTCTCTCCTTCTCCCCCATTCTCTCTCTTCCTCCTCTCTCATTCTCTCTCCCTCCCCCACATTCTCTCTCTCCCCCATTCTCTCTCGCTCCCCCACATTCTCTCCCTCCCCCATTCTCTCTCTCTCCCCCACATTCTCTCTCTCCCTCATTCTCTCTCTTCCTCCTCCCCCATTCTCTCTCTCCCTCCCGCCATATTCTTTCTCTCCCTTTTCCTTCCCCCATTTTCTCTCCCTTCCCCCTCTCCATTCCTTTATCCCCTTGCCCCATTCTCTCTCCCTCTCCCCCCATTCTCCCTCCCCTCATTCCATTATCTGCCCCTCTTCCCCATTCTGTCTCCCTCTCCCATCCATTTTCTCTCTCTCTCTCTCTCTCTCTCTCTCTCTCTCTCTCTCTCTCTCTCTCTCTCTCTCTCTCTCTCTCTCTCTCTCTCTCTCTCTCTCTCTCTCTCTCTCTCTCTCTCTCTCTCTCTCCCCCCCTCTCCCCCTCTCCCCCTCTCCTCCTCTCCCATCCATTCTCTCTCTCTCTCACCCTCACCCATTCTCTCTCTACTCCCCCTCCCCCGGTCTTGTCTCACCCATCTACCCCCTGCCTCCTCCCCTGGGGCTGACTGGAGTATTTTTTCTTGGGGGGCAAGTGCATCCTATCAGCCCTGATATTATGGGGCCACAGTCCTCACACATTCCCACTGTATACAGGTGTAGCTAACATTATTGTAGCTGTTATCACACAGTACTGGATGCAATAACGTTGGCTATATACAGTATGTGTGTAGCACCATAACACAAGCACACACATCTTGTACGTCCACAACATACAGTACAGCCACACACTTTGCACATACACACACTCACGCACACAACATATTTCCCAGAAACACACACTGACTTGCAGACACATTTACTGAAAACTAAAAACACACACACACAAAAACTTAGCTGCATAACATTCATACACAGACACTGACCTTCACAACACTCACAAAGACCCTGACTTGCACAACACTCACACAGGCACTGACCTGCACAACACACACACACACACACACACACACACACACACACACACACACACACACACACACACACACACACACACACACACACACACACACACACACACACACACACACACACACACACACACACACACACACACACACACACACACACCTAACCTGCACAAAACTCACACAGACACTAACCTGCACAACACACACAAAGACCCTGACTTGCACAACACTCACACAGGCACTGACCTGCACAACACACACACACACACACACCTGACCTGCACAAAACTCACACAGACACTAACCTGCACAACACACACACAGTCACTGACCTGCACAGCACACACACACACACACGTTTTTGAAAGAAAAGGTGTACAGGTATGTGCCAGATAAGTTAAACACATAAAGGATGCTGACCAAGGAGAAATGCTGTTATTAGTCAGAAAGGAATTTATAAGTCACTTACAATATGAAAGTTTGCCTTATTGTTTGCCTTCCTCTAGAGTTTGTCAGCCGATTACATTTTAGCATGGGCAGAGCTTGATGGACAGATGCCTTTTCCTGCCTCATCTACTAGTAACTATGTAACTACTGTATATTGATCCAGAGAAAGGCAAACATAAAATGACAGTGCTGAATTTGCCAGTTACGGGGAGAAACCCCTTACTGAATCCAGTAAATGATTACTCTGGATTAATGTTCAGCCTCTGGATCTTTTTTCGTTCGTGGATGGTGCTCCGTTTAAAAAAACAAAAAAAACCTTAGTGGTGCAGCAAAACACAACGCGTTTCGCGCGTATAGCACTTCATCACGGTGTCAATATGGAGGTATTCTAATTTCTCATATATTAAGAATTATACTGGATGGATTGGTGTTTGGTAGCACCAGACCTTTTCTATATTGCAACTTAAAATTACCTACATGACCTAGAAGTTCTATGATCATGCTTGAGTGGAGCTGGTCCAGGAGAGGTCTTTATAGACATGTTCACCAGACATGTTCACGTTCTGATAATACGGCCAATTGCTAAGCTAAAGAACTAAGAATCTATTAAACTTAAAGGCAGTACCACCTCAACAGTGTTAAGACACAATGCTGCTATTACATTCAGTTTTAATTGTAACAGCTTTCTGTTTATGCAAGAACTATTTATCTTTTCACTGACTTGTCTATTAACAAATCTGCCAGCCATGTGTGGCAAGAACAGTGCCATGTAATTTCCTCCATACAACAGTGTGTATTTTGTCAGTGCTCCAACACGGTGAATCCACATCATCATGCTGTCATTATTAATTAAATAAGACAGGGATCCCATGTGGACTGCAGCAGAGGGAGCTATTTTCCCGCAGAATTGGTGAGTAGTATAATGGTATGAAATAGATTTCCAATTCTTTGCTTATTTATCTAGTTGCTCTGTAGCCCTGCTTTGTGCACCTCAACATACTCAAGCATTATTTACTGTACCAGGTAGACTGATGGCACACAAGGCCTTGTACAAAGAGACACGCTGGATCATTCCATCCTTTGGCTCTATAGTGGACCTATCTTATGATAATAATAATAATAATAATAGTAATAATTGTTTGTTCTTGTATAGTGTGGCTAGTTTTACATACACGTAGTGCTTTACAGAGACATTTTGCAGACACAGTCCCTGTAGAGCTTACAATCTATGATTTTGGTGCCTGAGGCACAGGGCGATAAAGTGACTTGCCCAAGGTCACAAGGAGCCGACACCGGAAATTGAACCAGGTTCCTCTACTCGGTGCCAGTCAGTGTCTTAACTCACTGAGCTGCTCCTTCTCCCGTGATATAATAAGAAAGTATTACACCAGACATTATAGCATAATAAAGTGGTTTATTATTAGTGCCGGTATCTCATGTGGTTTTAAAGCTCCCGCGTCACGTGACCGGGGAAATAAATCCTGCAGGGGGATACTGGCACCCCATAATGGGGCCTGTATCTCATGAAGTAGGGGGTCCCCGAGGCTGAAACTAATGCGGGTCAGTTCAGAAGACCCATGCTCATGTACACTAGTATCAAAACACCAATAACAACAAAAAATAATTCATTACCCTAGCGGCTCGCCGCTAAGGTAATGAAGCTGCATTAATGTAATTTTTATTAATAGTGTGCGGGAGCAAGGGGTCTCCCGAGATGAACCACTTTGATTTCAGCCTCGGGGACCACCTGCTTCCCAAGTTACAAGCCCAGTAACAAGTTCCCAAACCACCTGCTTCCCAAGTTACAAGGGGTGGGTGCCTAGTACATATTGTAAGATTTATTGGGGGCAATTGCCACCAATAAAGCTGCTATTTGCCCTTAACCCCTTCATTGCCTAAGTGGCTAGCCGCTAAGGTACTGTAATGAAGCTGCTTTAATGTATTTTTTAATAGTGTGTGGGAGCAGGGGGTCTCCTGAGCTGAACCGCTTAGATTTCTGGCTCAGGGACCCCCTGCTTCCTGAGTTACAGGCCCCGGTATGGGGCATCGGATGCCAGTGTCGCCGTCATTTTTAAAGCGTCTGCATCACATGACGCGGGACATTTAAATAATGGAGATACTGGCTTCCCAGACAAAGCGCCAGCAGAGCGTGAAATGCGTAGAGGAGGAGGCTGTGCTGCAGCCTGCTGTTTTTACCTGTGTGTGTCCATACCAATAAAGCTACTGCATTCAACTGTGGATCTGACGTCATTTGGCTGTTTGCTGTTGCACCGGATCTTTCCTCTTCATTTCCTCATACTCACCTTGCCGGATGCACGCTGCAGGATTGGCTACCAAGGAGCTACAGGACCCAGGACGGATGAGCCGACAGGGGTAAGATTGCTTTCTTTGCCCCTGAGCCCCGACCTCCCTAGTGGTCCCATGATGCTCCATATGCCTTACCTTCAGCCCACTCACATTCATTAAGTGTGTTCATCATTCGGCGCAAGCCAGAGCGCATGACAGTAATTCACTCCTGGAGGGGGTGGGTTAACCCATTAATTACTATAGCGGTTACTAACCGCTAAGGTGATTAAGGTGTTAGGGGACATTAGATTGTGTTTTTTTATTGTACTGTATTGTTTGTGGCAACGGAGGACATGGACGCTGATGCTGGATGAGGACAGACTTCATTGTGGCAGCCTGGCAGGGGTGAATACAAGTTCTATTTATTTTATTTCTGCTTGTTAATGTTTTTTTTTTTTTTTTTTTTTTTCAATTTTGTTTTTATTGGTTTTTAGTCCATACAATCAATGGGATACATTACGTTGATAATTATTCCACGTATACACTTTACTTACAAGGACATAATACAACAGACGGACGCACGTGGGGGAAACCTACAGGACAAGACCTTAACAGACAGACAACAATTACGGGGAAGTATGGGGGGGAGGGGGGGGAGGGAGGGAGAGGCGTAGATGAGTCTCTTACTGCTTGATGAACCGACGTCCTGCGCCGGCACCGTTAGCACCCTGCTCTTGATCTCACCGAGAGCCCTGCGCCAGATCCGCGTCCGTTCTTCCACTTCGTTTCCATTGGGGTTGTACTACTGCCCCGTGGGAACCCTGCCGTCCGAACGTCCCGTGTAGTCCCCCGTCCATCATCCAAGGAGAACCCACTTCCATCTATCAAAGCCATATGGTGGCCTCATTCATCCCCTGAATATCGGTCTGTGCCAACCACAATGACCAGACTTTTTCGAATTTATCGGCCGAATCGTTAACTAAACTCGTTAACTTCTCCATTCGGCATATGAACCAAATTCTGTTCCTGATTTTGTCTATAGAAGGAATCGCATTCTGATTCCACAGTGCTGCGGTCTCGCACCGCATAGCGGTGGCAAAGTGTGCTATCAACTTGTTACCCGATCTAGATACCTCATTCGTAGGTTTACCTAACAAAAACAGCCACGGGTCCAGCTGAATTTTGAGCCCCAAAAAGATCCTCTGCAGCCAATCTCGGATCTTGGTCCATATCGGCACTATTTTCGGGCAAGACCACAGCATGTGTACCAGATCCCCTTGTTCCCCGCACTGCCTGGGGCAGAGCGGGGAAGACCCCCGTTTGAATTTAGCTAATCTAACTGGGGTGAGATACCACCGTAGTAATACTTTATACGAGTTCTCCTTCAATGTTGTGCAGATGGAGCTAGTGGCCGCGGCCTTAAATACCGCGGCCCAGTCCTCGTCCTCTAGGTGGCCCTGAAGATCCTCTTCCCATTGCGTCATGAAACGGGATTTACCTGTCCTGTCTGTGTTCGTATTCACCACCTCTCTGTACAAGGCAGAGATCAATCCCCGCGTGCCTGTCCCGCGCACACAGAGCCTCTCAAAATTCGTCAGCGGTGGCCTCCCCGGGTGTGCTTTATAATATGCCCTGACCTGGAGGTATTTCATAAAATCTGTGTTGGGAATGCCTGTTTCCGACTGTAATGATTCGAAGGATTTGATCTTACCTTTAACCTCCAGGTCCTTCAACCTTCTAACCCCCGATTTACGCCAGAGCGGGAAGCTCTTATCTGTCAGACCAGGAGCAAAGTCCGGGTTGCCATATAAAGGTGCCATCAGAGTATGTTTGGAGGTCAATGAGCTGTTATCTTTGGAAGCCTCCCAGACCGAGAGTGAGTTGAGTACAGAGGTCAATGGAATGAGAACATCCCTCACCCGTTTCCTCGGGTACCAGATCAGGTCCATGAGCTCCAGCGGGGCACACACCTCCCTCTCCAGTGCCACCCACCGCCGCAGCTCAGGGTCACCGTGCCATTGTATGATTTGACACAATTGTGCCGCTTTGTAGTAGGATAAAACACTCGGCACCGCTAGGCCAACAGCTTCCTTGGCTTTCTGCATCGTCTTTACTCTAATCCGTGGTTTTCTACCATTCCAAATGAATTGGGATATTGATTTTTGGAGCCCTGCAATATCCGCTCTTACCACGGGGATTGGGAGAGTTTGGAACAGATATAGAATCCGGGGAAGGACGTTCATCTTGACGCTATAGATCCTTCCTAACCAGGAAATACCATATGCCTTCCAATCCTGCAGCTCTCTTTTTAGAGTCCTCAGCAGTTTGGGATAGTTAGCCGAATATAAGGAGCTTGTCTGTTTTGTGATCTGCACTCCTAGGTACTTCATGGCGGATGGGCACCATCTGAACCCAAAATTGATTTCTATCAGCTTCTCCATCTCTCTTGGCATGTTGAGGCTTAGGGCCTCCGATTTGGATTGATTTATTTTAAAGCCTGAGATCTGGGCAAATCGCTCTAGAAGCTCGAACAGATTGGGTAGCGAGATGAGCGGCTTAGTAAGGGTTAGAATGATGTCATCTGCGTACAAAGCCACTTTGTGCTCCTGTGAGTGGATTTGTACCCCAGAGATATCAGCGTTGTTCCGAATTTGCGCTGCGAGCAGTTCGATGCATAGGGCGAAGAGCAGGGGCGAAAGCGGGCACCCCTGCCTCGTACCACTTTTAATTGGAAAAGGATCTGATGGGTATCCTTGGTGGACCACCCTAGCTGTTGGTGCCGTGTATAAAGCCTTAACTGCCTGTTGGAATGTACCCCCAAACCCAAATGCTCCAAGCGTGGACTCCAGGTATGGCCAATCAATCCTGTCAAAGGCCTTTTCCGCATCTAGGCTTAGGGCCGCACTTCGGATCTCCTTGGCTCCTATAAAGTCTATAATATCAACAATCCTTCTAGTGTTGTCGGCCGCTTGTCTATTTCTAATAAAGCCAACTTGATCCGGGTGGATAAGCCTCGGCAGGATTATATTTAATCTATTGGCCAGTAATTTAGAATAGATTTTAACATCTGTATTTATTAATGAGATTGGCCTGTAACTCTGGCAGCTAGTGGGATCTTTGTCCTCTTTATGAATTACTGAAATTGACGCCTGGAGCATCTGTCCCGGGAAGGGCTCCCCTGCTAGCACTCCATTGAATAACTGGAGCATATGAGGAGCCAGAACTCCAATAAATTTTTTATAGTACAGATTGGAGAACCCATCCGGGCCCGGGGCTTTTGATGCTTTTAGGTTTTTTACTACCGCCTCTAATTCCTCCCTCGTAAAGTCGCTCTGTAATGCCTCTCGCTCCAATCTGGTCAATTGTGGCAAGGCCGCGTCTGCCAGGAATTTCCGTAGTTTACTACTTGTCCTCGCATTGTGAACCACCTTCTCCCCATTGTATAGCTGTGCATAAAATTTCGCGAACTCCCCCACTATCACTTTAGGGTTTGAGGAACACTGGCCCCCACTTGTTTTGATAAATTGAATATTATAATTTGGTTTCCGGTTTCGGAGTCTGGTAGCCAGCATAGTGTCCGGTTTGTTAGCTTTCTCATAAAATTTCCTCTGAGTCCAACTCATGTCTTTCTCGGCCCTGGAGGTAAGGAGAAGGTTCAGTTCAATCCTGACATCCTTCAACTCCTTAAGGGTCTCCTCTCTACCTGTCCGGTTATGTAGTGTAGAGAGCTCATGTAACCTTTTATAGAGCTGCGTTAATTTGGCCTCCTTTTTCTTTTTTCTACTTGCAGCGATACTGATCAAGACCCCCCGGATTGTGGCTTTATGAGCCTCCCATAACATAGATTGGGAAACCACACTACCACTATTTATCCTGAAGTAGGCTGATATCTCGGTTTTGACTTTTTTTTGTATTTCCGGGATTTTAATCATTGATTCGTTTAGCTTCCAATTTGCTCCCGGCCTGACAAATCCAATTTGGGTGCATCGTAGCTCAATCGATGCATGGTCCGACCATGTAATATCATGTATGATTGTGTCGGATATTTGTGGGACCATTCTGCCCGAAACAAAGAAGTGGTCAATCCTACTGTAACTGTCGTGGGGATGGGAATAAAAGGAGTAGCTGCGTTCCCCTTGGTGCTGCTCCCTCCAGATATCTACTAGGCCAGTTTGCCTTAGACCCCTCAGGAGAGCGGCGTTCCCCACTTTCCTTATAGATTGTTGGGATGTCGAGCGATCGACCTTCGGGTTAAGTACCGTATTAAAGTCCCCTCCCAGCACGATATGACCCTCGGCCCACTGCTGCAGCTTTTGAAAAAAAACGTTAAAGAAATCTGTCTGACCTTCACTCGGCGCATATATGCATGCCAATGTGATTCTGGTCTGTTTGAGGAGCCCAACCAGCACGATATACCGTCCCCCGGGGTCCCTTTTGATCTTTTCTACCTGGAATGGGGTGTTATTATGCATTAATATAGCTACCCCTCCTTTTTTTTCCGGCCCTGACGCTAGAAAAAACTGACGAAAGTGTGAGTCCAAAAATTTAGGGCTATGTCTAGAGCTGAAGTGTGTTTCCTGGAGGAAGACCACTTCAGCCCCTCTCCTTTTGAACTCCGTGAAGGCGATCCTCCGCTTGTGCGGACTATTAAGCCCTTTGGCGTTTTGTGACAGAAAAGTTACCGCCATATGTATATCACTTGTGTGAGCAGATAGAGTATATAGGCGTAATTATTCTTACCCCGGTCCCTGTGCACTTGATGGGTTTGCGAACCGTAGTGCTTGCACTTTCCGAGCAGGATTCGTCTCACGCCTGTTGGGGCTGGGGTGGGGGGGGGAGGAAACATGAAGGAAAGAAACATGTAAATATCACATACACAAATAACGGGAACCGTATTGGTCCTAGTGGACCTCGGGTTCAATGCCCGGCTGCGATCTGTTCTTCCTGGACCTCTCTCCCCCTTAGTCCCCTTCCGTGGCTCTTGCGACCAGCCACGGACAGCCGGGTCTTTGCCAGGAAGGTGGGTCTTACCCCATCTCCTGAAGCGGATGCACATACCTGCGGGCAGGGCGATGGTCACCCCCCCCCCCCCCCGCCGGCAGTTATGCGGAACTAAAACCTAACCTCCAAACTCTAAACTGTTGTCGTGGCAGTTTTTTTTTTTTTTTTTTGTATTATTATTAAACATATTATTTTTATTTATTTCCCTGTTCTGGTGCAGACCATGGTAAACCTCTATATTCTACTCTATTACCCTCTACTTTTTCTATACTATTTCCCAAAACTCTAAAACAATTTAACCCTTCAGTTCTGGCAGCCTTTTGTGCCATCTCTTGCACCCCGCCTACTCCTGCCCTCACGGCTCTAGCAGGGGTAACTTTTTCCCTAGTCGCCTGTTAGCGCTGGGATTTATTCCGTTTGTTTTGGCCCCTCCGTAGCTCCCTCCCTCCGGTCTCCCTCCTCTATCTTTCCCTCCTCTCTCGGGACACCCCTTCCCGACCTTGCGACCTCCGCTCTCCTGCCCCCCTCCCTCGCTTATGTCCGCTTTGTCCTTGTGTCGGGACTTCTCCCCGGCGGCGGATCTCGCGTGCCTCCGCCGAGGAGCTCTGCTGCATATCCGGGTCGGCGCCGTCCTCCTGACGTCACCGCGACTCCCCAGCCGTCCCTTCCAGGTCTCTCGCGAGATCAACCTCTCTGACGTCGCCGGTCTGGGCGGGTCCTCCTCATTCGGAGGCGGGCTGCTGAGGAGAGAGGGCTGGTCCGGGGACCGCTCTCTGGGCGGGTCCCACAGCCGGAGCAATCCGTCCCGCCAAGAGTTGCGCCGCCATGGTCGATTTCGCGCCTCTTCTCCATCTTCCCGCTCCATGAGGTAAGGGAAAGCCATCTTGGAACCTCCCGATCTGTGTGAGCCCACTGATCTTGGCGGCCGCTGTTTGGGGCCTACTGGAGTTGGTCTCCCCTCTCCTGTATAGGTCTTCTCTGGGGTAGCATCTTGGCTGTCATGAAGGGAATAGACTGGTTGTTAACAACGCAACAAGCGAAACGAAACTGTTCTGTGTTTATGTGTAACCCCTTCTGTGATTTATGGGCTTTTCCCGCGCCCATCTTTTTTGCTTAGACTCCTCTCCTTCGGGGGAGAGGTACCCTGTCGTCTTGACGGGGATTCCGCACTAGGACCTTGTTGGGCCCCCTCTGGGGTATTGGCTATATTTCCCTGCACCCCAAGCCTTTTCAGGAAGGCTGCCCCCTCCGAAGGTTGCTTGAGGACGTGGGGTCTTCCATTCTTTGTGGCCACCAAGGCAAAGGGGAAGGCCCAGCGGTACCTTATTTCGTTGTCTCTGAGAGCCCGGGTAACGTGGCCCACGGCTCTCCGTCGGGCCAGCGTAAGGGGTGACAAGTCCTGGAATACCATAAGGGTGATACCCTCAAAGGTGATATGGGGGGTAGCCCGGGCTATCCTTCCCACCTCCTCCTTTATGGAGAAATAGTGGAGGCGGAGGATCACGTCTCTAGGGGGATTTGAGGCCAGTGGTCGAGATCGCAGGGCTCTATGGCACCTGTCCATCCGAAAGTCAGCTTCTGGCTTATCCGGCAGGATGGAGGCCATCCAGCGCGTCAGCAGTGCCTCCGGGTCCAAGATCTCCTCCGGGATCCCCCTTACTCGCAAATTGTTCCTCCTGTCTCTATTTTCCCCGTCCTCCTGGCGGGCCTCCAACTCCATCACCCGCTGTTCCAGGGCCTGTATACGGGAGTTTGTTTCCTGCTGAGTGGTCGCGCTGGCTTCCATGCGCTCCTCTAGGTCATTGGTTCTGGACCCAATCTGCATTAGATCATGCCGGAGCCCCTCCACCTCCCCCCTGAAAAAAGATTTCAGATCCACCAGGAGCTTGGAAATTTCCTTTTTAATGGTTCTGGATTGTTCCGTTGCTGCTCTTGCTCCCTCGGTATCCTGGGCGGAATCGGAATCCGACACTGCCGACAGCTCCGCGGCTCCCGCCTTGCCTTGTCCTGTAAAGTAGGCCCTGACATCCGACTTGCGTCGGGCTTTCTGCCTCGTTGCCGCCATCTGGTTCTGGTGTTGATCTGCCGCACCGGGGTGTGTTACTACGCCGATACTGCTCGTTTGTTTTGTTCAGATGTTGGTTTCAGTCTTAGATATTGTCTTTATTATGCCGGCGGTTGGTGGAGCCGAATGACTAAGCGTCCATCACCAGCCAGCCGCGCATGCGCATCGTTAATGTTTTGTTTTTAATGGGCAAATGACTATCTGGATAATAGTAATTTTGACCGTTATTGTACTGTGTGTGTTGGGGGGCAGAGGGAGGGTGGTATATTTATTTGAAAGTATTGGTTGTTGTACTTTTGTGGGCACAGGATTAGTAGCGCACGCCAGCGAGGACCCCGGACTCCTGCGAGGATCACCCGAGGGCCCCGGACTCCCACAGGGATCACCCGAGGGCCCGGAATCCCATGGCGATCACCCGAGGGCCCGGAATCCCATGGCGATCACCTGTGGACCCCTGACTCCCGCAGGGATCACCCGTGGTCCCCGGTCTGATGTAAAGAAATAAACTACCAAAGGGTTTGTTACAACCTAAAACACTGTGTGGACTATTACTGACCCTATTGCTAGGCTGTCCTGCCACACTTGTTAAATCAGGGCTTATAATGTGATGCTTCCCAAATCCAAAATGGATGCTATATTCCCAGAGATTAACGCATATCTTTGAATTAATTATATGCAAACACAACAACCTTTCCACATCTGATTAGCATGGGCTCCATGTAACGTTATTGTAGAATAACGTTGCATTACCTTCCAATAACATCACGTTATGCCTGTCGTGGTGTTACTCCAATCCAGAGCCGGAAATAGGTGTTTAACTCAAATGAAGGAGAGTAGAAATAAATAAATGATGTGTGTAATACATGATTTGTTAGGAAGCCAGGAGAGGGATTTCAGTAGAAGAGATGCTGAGACAGATTTAGGAAAGAGTAGAGTGATTCTGGCAGCAGTGTTTAGGATAGATTGTAGGGGGGACAGGTGAGAGGCAGGAAGTCCGGATAGCAGGAGGTTACAATAGTTGAGAGTCAATAGGCACGAAATGGGGTAATTCAGTAAATGAGACAGAGAAGGCATTCTACATTAATTAAGATGAGTCATTCAACCACTACAAAAATATAGATTTAAGCCTTTAACTACCCCCAATATATTATTTTGAAGACTCAAAACTTTCTATGCTGTAATTATGCAGCTATTTCAATGCCCAGAAGGAAGGAGTTCTATTAGCCGTGACTTTGTACTTGGTTCTGATTTGTCATAATAACCTAATGAAAATCTGGTTCAAAAGAGGAAACATTCTCAGTGTCATTATTTCCTTTCGAGAATGAACGAGTGTATCATTATTTTTATGATGGGAATATAAATAGCATAAAATAATATGGCAGCCATCTGTTTTTATTTCGCAGTGCACTTAAGTGCTTTATTTGCAACCGCTGCACAAATCGCTTTTGACAATTCAGTTTTGCAAATTTGCGGACAACTCGATCCTTCAGCCATTAATGCTCGAGACAATGAACTGCTAAGCCGGAATTTAGGGAAATGCCTTTCCAAATTGGCAGGGAAAGGCAATAGAAGAGGAGGTATTAAATGGAAGAGGTAGGAAAACATAAGTAAGTGTTCTGTTAAGATAAAGAGGTTTAGAGGAGAGACAAGTGGGAATGTGAGAAGGTGCCATGGATGGAGAGTAAGACTAAGAGATGCTGCCCGCCCGGTTGTGTGGCCTCGGCGTTGGGTTTACTGGAGATCCAACAATAAAGTATTCATTAATACTGTATGCATGAAAAGAAAAACCTTTTAGCAACTATATTACGTACAGTATCTGAAACCTGGAATAACGTTACTTGGGAACATTTAACTTCTTTGTTTAATGCCGGTGTAACAATCGTCTGTGGTCAAAGCACATTTTTGCTTCCCAACCCCCCCCGCCCCCCATCGCAATGGGTTAAATCATATGATTCATGTTTGTTAAATTGCATGCACTTGGTTTTATTTTTGCGTTCTTTCTCCACATGTTTATGGTAGGGGAGGGATAGATTCCCAAATGCCGATACTGGCAGAGTTATGTGAATTAACAGTGCAGTAGCGTGATGACATTGGGACGACCTCAGAAGAGCTGGCATGATGGTGGCTCAATTGATTTCTTGTGTATGTAAGGGGGTCGCTCCCGGTTCCCCTGATCTTCCTTTGCCCCCTGCCTTACCCCTGTGGCAGTGGGGGAAGGGGATGGCGACTTCTCCCGGTGGGTGCCACTATCTGGGCCGGCGCCGTCGGGGTCCTGATGCTCGCGCATGCACGAAGGGTTGCGCATGCGCAGATAGCCGCGGCGACCATGTTGTGGGTGGCGCGAGGTTCGCGCAATGCGCAGAGGTTGGCAAGGGTAGCGTGGCCATTACAAGTGTGCAGGAGCTCTGGGAGGTTGCACAGGCGCAGTTAAGCATAGCAGCGGCCATTACAGCTTCGCACATGCGCAGTAGAGATCGCGCACGCGGTCCCCATAGGAAAGGGGTCCTGAGTGGACTACATCTCCCAGCAGCCTCTGGGGAATGCCCTATGATCCCTGTCACCTGCAGCCAGCCAGCCACTGAGACTTGCAGATGATTCTCTGCAGCAGGGAATTGGATACAATGTTGTGTGCAGAGTCAGGAAGCAGACAGTGAAGCACATGAGTCAGTCAGACTTAGGCCTCGTTCAGGGTGCTGGCTTCGGAGGGAGGGCGTGCTGACGTGCTTGCTGCAGTGAGAAACAAAGTATTCAATTTGAATACTTGTTGTCAGGGTAGCGACTGCCCTGCCTCCGAAGCCAGGAGTTGACGCTGACGACAGTTTCAGTAAACGAAAATTTCGTTTTTTGGAACTGCAGCAGCGTCACAGGGACCCAGGCAGCCAATGAAATCATTCTTCAGAATGATTTCAAGACTGCAACACTGATCCCTGCTCTCTGTCTGTGACCGGGAGGATTAGCATGTGACGTCAAAGACACGCCCACTGAACGACAGAACGCTGGGGCTGTCGGCAGGGGATGATCGGACGTCTCCTAGAAAAGTAACGCGCGCTCTCGCGGACGCGCGCCCTCCATATCCCAAAGCAGGCACCCTGAACGAGGCCTTAGGAGACAGAGGGGGAAAGAAGGGGGGCAGAGAGCTGCGAGCTTCTGCCCTAGGCCAGAAATCCCCAGGCTAGAGTTGAGGCCCTGACTCCCCACTAGTGAGGGTGGGTGGTCACAGGGACAGGCCCTTAGGTAAGGACCCTGTGCCCCTTCAGCTGTGTGCTAGGCAGGGACCTGTGCAGTTCATTAGTGTATGGAGAGGGAGAGACATTGTGCAGTTCTTTGGTACAGGGACCCAGTATAGTGTATGCTGCATGTTCCTGTATACTGCGTTGCTGATCCAGAGACTGTCTTTACAGTGGGACGTCTGGCTGGACCCCATCCCACGTGGAGGTACAGATCAGCGCTGGACCAAGCGGTGCCAGTAGACCCTTTGCGAAGACACCCAGGTGTAGAGACACCCTGGCAGGTATTTACAACCTTCCACACGTGCACCAACTTTACCTTGCTCCTCACATGTGACAGGCCTGTTCACACACTTGGGTGGGCTTGGACTCTTTGGACACGGGGTTGGGAAGGGGGTGTAAGAGTATAGCCCAGTTAGGGGCAAGGTTACAGTTGCCAGCTAGTGGCAGAGGGTGGTACATATATCTTGTTGTGTATTGCTGATGTATGTGTTATGTTATATTCTGCATATAGTAAAGACCGTTGCTATTTTACATCCAGTGTATGTGTTCATTTGAATGTGTCCTGCGAGGAACAACTCCCGCTCTGCTGGGAGCCATCGCAGTTGGAGGCGCTGCACCCTATAGTATTGTTCAGGAGGATACACCCCAGGCTCTCAGTGGCGCAGGCTCAGGCCTCCTGTGAGCCTAACAGGTAAAGCACCACACTGGGTATTACATATAGGTCCCCTCACATGCACCCTATCTGCGACTGGGTGGGGGAATATGGGTTACATGTACATCATGGCACTTTATCATAAAACGTTACAAATGGTATGAAAATGAGGGTGGCAACGTACTGCAGAAAGCACCACAATTCCCCTTTTTGCTGTAAAATAATCCCTTGGACAGAAATTTGTGGTTCACGACTGAAAATGTCAATGTATCAAAGATTCCGGGGCTATAGTTATAGTAGGAGGTGGGAAGGTATTACCGGACGCGCATGTGACTTTGCACTCGCTGTCGCTCGCCAGTGGGTGCAAAAACGTTCTAGCCTTTTTTTTTGTGCGCAACTAAGGCTGCGCTTATAGTGCCGGCGACGGCAACAGCGATGTTGCGTCAAAACAAATGCATTGACGCCGTCGCGTGTGCTTATAGTAGGAGCGACACGACGACATGGCGGCTTGGTCGCGATCGCTGGAAGTCACTTCAATTAATTTTCTCAGCGACCGCAGCATGATGTCAGCGTCGCCGTCGCGGGCACTATAAGCGCGATCTACTGTAATTCAAACCCAATGGTGCCTGTTCCCACTGGCGCGTTGTGCGTGTCCCGCTGCGATGTGTCACCGGCAGCTACGTCTCTATTATTATTCGATTAATAACATTTTAGAGGCCGGTCGCATTATTTTTTTTCTCCCCCAAAAGTTACCTCCTTTATGATTTAAATCAAATGCGACTTTTATTATATCAAGATTCTTACTTTTGTAGCCATGTCACCCTTTGCCCCATACGACCCCCCTCTGAGCCTCCGTGGCCAGGAGCGATGTCGGGTGCTGCCGGAGGTCAGCGGCAGACCCGACGGCCATTCAGGAGGGTGGGGGCTGAGGAGGGAGCAGCGCGTCTTCCCCTGCAGGTTGCCGGGGACGCGATCGGGCCGTTGCCATGGCCGCGGTCGCGTCGCTAAGGTCCCGGCGGCTCGGTAATCCTGGCGCCGCCATTGCTCTGCGCGTTACGCATGCGCAGGGGTCAGCTAGCGCAAGAGGCCCCCGAGTAGTTCGCGCAGGCGCGGGAGGCCCCCAGAGGCAGGGACAGCTCAGGAAACAGTGAGGCGGCCCTTAGATGTTCGCGCATGCGCAGGAGAGGTGCGCACGCGGGCCCAATGTGTTTCTAGGCTCCATGGGACTACAATTCCCATGGAGCATAGCGAGACAGGCACCAGGTGCCTCATAGGAGCCAATAGGGCTGCAGGATTGCGCTGGAGGAAAGGATACATTTTGCGGGCTTGCACCACGCTAGTCAGTCAGAGGAAGGGGCAGACAAGGGAAGGAGGTAGGGTACCAGAGAGAGGGACCCTGTACTAGGCCAGCACCCCCTTGGCCCCAGATAAGGCCCTAGTTAGCCCTGTAGTCCCCAGTAGTGTGAGTGTTGCCAGGGATAGTCTCAGGTTAGGGACCCTGTCACTCATGGTAGCCAGAGCTGGGGAATAGCAAGGGATAAGGGGGCGTAAGGTTAGTCTGCAGACGCATTGCGGCAGGCTTTCGGTGAATTAGTGGCACGAGACAGCTGGGGGGTTCATAGCGGTAACCAGTCCGGGGAGCCATAGCCCAGGGTCCGTGTTGCGAGTGGCGAGGCTCTGGGGGGGTTCATAGCGGTAACCAATCCGGGGAGCCATTGCCCAGGCCGGCGTTGCGCGTAGTACGAGGCAACCGGGGGGGTTCATAGCGGTAACCAATCCGGGGAGCCATGGCCCAGGGCCCGTATTATGAGTAGGGTGGGTACAAGACCTACCTATATAGGATAGGCAACCCCGAATGCCCTAGGAGATTGACCCTTAAGCCACTTAAGGATGCTGTGTTATAGGGACGGCCTATAGTGCAGTGTGTGTCACGTTGCTATACCGTCAGTTAGGGACTCAGCGGATGCTGCGGTTCCAGTGACGGAGTTCGGACCCACGTTGGGGTCACAGAGAATATCGCCAGGATAGGATCAGACGGATTCATCACGCGTCTGACCCTTTGTGAAGCGTTGCTGATCCGAGCACTGGAGTGCTCGGCAGGTATCTACAGTTCTAAGTGCACCACCGGGCCCTTAGCTTAATAGTGACTGCGCAGTCACCCATTGACTCTCTGCAAGAGTGCGGGACATTGGGTGGGGTTCTTTGGACACTGGGTGGGATCACCTAGTGTTGGGGAATCGTCCTGCGAGCCGTCACGGTTAGTGTCTCCTCCTGAGAGGGACACAGGTTATGTTATGAATGTGATGTGTCGTATTACATGTTAGTAAAGTCCTTAGTTATTATACCCCATTGTGTATGTGATCATTGTGTTTGTCCTGCGAGGATCCACTCCCCCTCTGGTGGGAGCCATCGCAGGTGGAGGCGCTGCACCTATTGTAAGTGGTTGTCCATAGTATTGTAATTGCCCCAGGTTCCCCGTGGCGGAAGCTCAGCCCTCCTGTGAGCCAACAGGTAACGCACCACACACACCTGGTAACACGTATGTTCTCCGCACCCACACCATATCTGCGATTGGGGGGGGGGGAAACCCGTTACACTTTGGATATAGAAAAGCCAGAAACACATTGTTGGAGATGTGGTTGTTAATGCTTTTTTTCAATACCTTTTATTATACTACAGGAGGGCCGGGCCTTGCCTCCCAGCCGTTTTTGTCACCGACATCTTATTAATACCATTGTATTATTCGATGTTATATTGAACAATACTCCATCTATTGTACCTACTACTACAACAAATACTCAATGGGTTTTATTTAAATATCTTAGGGATTGTGATAAATAGTCCCTGTTATGGTTTAAATATATTCCAACAATATTCCAGCACTCAAATGAAAATAACTAATGTGTAGAAGATACCAAAAAATCTAGAAAACGTATAGTCTCTGTTAAGTAGAAATAGTCATATAGACAGTGCAATGATGAATGCAAAAATACTAAGGGGGTCTCCGGAGCTGAACTGCGTTCATTTCAGCTCCGGGGACCCCCTGCTTCCCGATATACTCACCTCTGTACGAGGTGCCGGTATCTCTGCAGGTAGCAGCTACGGCAGGGCTTGTTGGGGTTAACGTAATGGCGGCTTTTTATGTCCCGCGTCTTGTGGGCCAATAGGAATCCGTGACATCATCCTTTGCCGCTCCCTACTGGCCCACGTGACCAGGGATGTTTAAACATTAAGTACCTCGTGAAGCAGGGGGTCCCCAGAGCTGAAAGTAACACAGATCGGCTCCGGAGACCCCTTACTTTAAACCTAGAAATAAATAAAATAAACTGCAACTTGTTGTGCTGCTTTCATTAAGACTTTATACTTTTTATATCTTTTATAGTTTATTTGTTATTTTAATCTGAGCGCTGGAATATTGCTGTCATTTTTATGTTTCATCCGGTATGATTGCAAACAAATGTATTCCTTGCACCAGAATCGAGATTTTGACATTGATCATATGGTAGCATAAGGAGTTCAGTTTCCTTTCCATAGTGTACATCGTTTAAATATACCGTATGATGGAAACACATTTTCCTTTTAGGCTTTAATGACTAAACAGCAGTATATTGGCTATTCGTGTAAAAGGCTGTAAACGTAGTAACTGCATTGTAAATCCCAAATTATTATTCATTTAGTAGAAGTATTAACTTGTCTACATCATAAAACTTATCAACAAAGACTCATATAAAGCTTGGAGGAGAGAAGAGAGAGATGCATAGGGTTGAAACTTTCAAAGACAGTCTATAAAGGGTTCCAACAAAGTACTGTACAGGAGGAAATCTTATTTCAGACAAAGAAAAGTGCTAGAACAAGAGGCCAAGCTTTGAAACTGGAGGGTGATACAGTAGGTTAAAGGGGAATGTGAGGATGTTCTTCTTCGGGAAGGGTAGTGGATTTATGGTATAGCCCAGTGTTTTTCAACCAGGGTTCCTAGGAACCCTTGGGTTCCCCGGGCGTCCCTAAAGGGTTCTTGTAATATTCTGGTCATTTGAAATGTCTGTCAAATACAGAAGAATTTACAGTGCATCTCATCACAGATGCGCTATTAGAGAGGGTTGGGGATTCCTCAGAATTTCACTTAGGGTTCCTTAACCAAAAAAAGGTTGAAAACCACTGGTATAGCCACTAAACACAGGTGGAAGAACAAATATAAAGCCACGTATCACATAGGGACTGCTGTTTTATAACAAGTAGGAGAATGGGCAGTCTAGGAGGACCAATTGGTTGTGATCTGTTGTCGAATTCTTTTGAATACTACATTGAGAGTGTTATTGAAATATTATGGGGCATAATTAACCTAGCATGCTAAATTGACTGTACGGTTGATTAGGTTCGTGGACACATGCATTCATAGTACATTGTAAAGTCTAGCAAGTGTCTGGCTGCTGTATTCTGTGTCTTTCCAACAATGTTTTACACACAGAGGTATCTTCTGCAAAGTAGGATCTTTCCCAAAAGAATAATACATCTACACTATACGGCTTCTAAGATTGTTAACCTGATAATATTTTGTTTAAGAGGAAGCGTGCATTTTGCTGATCCAACTGCTAAAAGGAAAACAACTGTTTGCTATTAAAATGAATCCCATTTGGAAAGAGGGGGGTAAGAATCATGGATTACTAACTCACTCTCCCAGTCCCTATCTGCAGGGTTGGGAGGATAGGCCTCTTGCTAACCTATGACCCCCAAAGTCCAAAGAGGTACCTTTAAGAAGGGTGCTCTTTATGTCAGTCTCTGGGCTTTCTGTTGGGGGGGAAAGGCACCCTCTGACGGATTCCAGGGTCCACTGCGACCTGGAAGTAGAGGATCTGGTTTCATGGTATGTTGCAGGAAGCACAGTCCTTCTCAAGACAACTGTTCCTGTGGGTCTCTTGCTGGCAACACAGTCCCTCTGTGCTCGAGATCTCCCCTACAGTTCAAGCAAGAGGGGTTTCCACCTCTATGATGAGCCAGGTGGAAACTAGTTAATTGTCAGTAGCTGCAAATAACCAGCTCCCTGCTTGATTCCTAAGAGCAATACAGACTTTCTATTGAAGCCCTTTTTAGCCAGGGGTTCTGCCCTGTCACACGGACATATACAACTTGAGATATTACAGGATACAAAGCAAGAAGGACGTGATTGTAGCTTCTGATTTCCAGCACACGCATATAATGACAAAAAGGACCCCTTTAGAAAATGATGTCTGCAAATGAAACCGGTCAGGCAGCCCCTACATGTCTTTACAAAACATGGTGCTACCTTGTTTAAAAATAAAGATCTAACTTTAATGCACATTACACGCCAAGCTCTTTGATGTTGTTGTTGCTGTAATTTTAGTTATATAGTACCACAGTACACATTCTCTTTATATCTCCACTCGGATGATCTTGTATTTGAATATTGTATACAGTACAGTAGATATAGTGTGGATTTTAACTTTATTCCATCTCTCTGTTTCACCGGTGAGGAAAGACCTGTCGCCGTCTAACCTTCATCAAACAATTAAAAAAAAACATGTTGTTTAACTTGGGATGTGTTCTGGTTTAAGGTAAGAGGTGAGGTAAGACCCATCTCTTCCTCAAACAATTCCCAGTCTCATTGTGTTTTTATTTGTACAATATTCAGTGCTCTTCGAGTAGTGGCCAAACCCGGCCCCTTTGGAGTAGTCCCTGGACCATCTGCTTATGCTCGATTTCATTGTAGTTGCTCAGGCAGCTAAGTACAATGCATTTATAATATAAGGCAGGGGTGCTCAACTCCAGTCTTCAAATCCCCCCCAACAGGTAAGGTTTTAAGGATATTCCAGCTTCAGTCTTCGACTGGGCCACTGATTGAGCCACCTATGTTGAAGCAGGGATATCGGGAAAACATGACTTGTTGGGGGGTCTTGTGGACCGGAGTTGAGCCCCCCATATCTAAGATAATGTAAATATATATGGGACAGGTGTTAGAAATTCTTGCAAATTATAGAATTATTTTTAAGTCTTTAAATGTATCCAAAATGACATGACAATAGTCACTTGGCCCTTCTACTCTTAATTTGTTTCCTGGATCTGGTCCTTTTGGAAATCTAATGGAAGAGTCCTGCAATATTTATGCTATAAGCACAGAAAGGGAGAAGGTCTACCTGAAATAAACCCCCATTTATTTAAAAGGGAAGTGGTACAAAAAGTATATAAACAAATACTGTATTGTTTATTTATTTATAAAATGTTCTATCAGGAAGTAATACATTGAGAGTCACCTCTCGTTTTCAGGTATGTCCTGGGCACAGAGTTATGGTTACAAATACATAGTTACAGTACATTAAGTGAACAAGGTTATATGTTATATATAAGACATAGCATCCACAGGTAAAGATAATATATATTATAGCCATATGTAACCGTTACAGACCAGGTTACAATGTGAGACAGCTTTAGTTTTGAAAGAACTTAGACTGATGGCGGCTGTGAGAGTCTCCGGTAGACTGTTCCAGTTGTGTGGTGCACGGTAAGAGGAGGAGGAGCGGCCGGATACTTTGTTGAACCTTGGGACCATGAACAGTCCTTTGGAGTCAGATCTCAAATGATAAGTGCTGCAGTAAGCACTGGTACGTTATGTTTGCAACTAAATAGGTATTGCTACTCAAAAATAAAAGTTCAACGACTCCATCCTCTAATGATTGAAGCTTAGCAAGGGGCAGATGTTTTCGCAGCGTTTCAAAGAGCGGCCATTGAGTGAAATGGAAACATCCCACCACTACAATCTCCAGATGCAGAAAGGAAATTGTAGTCAAAACACTCTCACACCGCTCTACTGGGCAAACAGGAAAAGAGTCACCTCCAATAAAATAATGAGTTTTTGGATACGGCTGGAACATTATAAATCTCTCTGGGCTCGGTCTTTCTCTCGTCTTCTATTTCTTCTCTTTCCAATTACACACAAAACCAGACTGATAATCCAGGGTGTCTCTCCCAAGCTTTTCAAGATTTCCATTGCTTAGTTCCCTCTACATAATGCGAGACGTAGAGCACATTTCCATATTTATTTGAGCCAGGGTGGGTGACTACATGCTTTTTTTTGTTTTTTTTGTATATTGATACCTTTCTATTTGAGTTGCAGTATAATAATATCAATGGTTTGTTTCTTTATTTCTTAACTTGCAATCACAGTAAATTAATTACTGTGTGTCTGCCCCTTGCAGAGGCACTTACCACAACACCTTCTTACTGTCTCTTACATTCTTCCTACTTACCAATTAGATTGTAAGCTCTTCGGGGCAGGGACTCCTTTTCCTAAATGTCACTTTTATGTCTTAAATGCTTCTTCCCATTATGTGTTATTTGTATTATTTGTTATTTATATGATTGTCGTGTGTATTACTGCTGTGACGCGCCATGTACATTAATGGCGCTATATAAATAAAGATATACATTCATACAACATGCAAAGAGAATTATTTATGTGTCTTAACCCATCTGATTGTGCAAGCTGCCAGGCAAAAGCTTGTGGGACGTGGATGAAATAAGGGAAGCTAAAAGTGACACACAGACTATAGTACAAAGTGTCCACATGCTGTTTATTCACTTGTTAGAATGTAACTATCGTTAACAATACATTTGATGTTCTGTTTCTATTTATATAGGGTCAACAATGTACTCACTTAGGCCCAGATCCACAAATGGTACGAGCCTTTAGTACGCTTTAATCCTATTCACTTGAATGTGGGCTAAGGCGTGCTAAAGCTTAGCATCGTTTTGTGGATATGGGCCTCAGAATGTCACGAAATAGACAACAGAATACAGTAAAAATGTAACAGACAGCGCAACAAATGCACAAGTACAACATAGGGAAGGGAAGGAGAAATGTAACTGATGGCAAACATATACAGATGCAGCCACCAGTATTAGAACACTTGTACCTGGGAAATTCTGGGAGATTCTGGGGCAGTCTCACAGTAAATGCCTCAACATGCCTCAACTTTTCTGTGAGATTCTTAATGGCCCATCGGATTAACACAGCGGGGGGTCCCTGCAGTCCCATTCAAACTTGGGTGGTTTGAACCACCGGGGATCGCGGGGGTCCTCAGGTGGTCCCCGTGGGTGTCTGTGGGCCCTCGGGTGGTCCCCATGGGTGTCCGGGGGTTTTCAGCTGGTCCCCGTGGGTGTCTGGGGGCCATCGGTTTGTCCCCATGGGTGTCCAGGGGTCCTCAGGTGGTACCCGCGGATGTCTGGGGGTCCTCGGGTGGTCCCCACTGGCCTGCGGTACCAATCATGTGTCCAAATTTTTTTTTGCAATAAATTGAAATAAATCCACCCCCACCCCCCAACATATACAGTACTGGAATTGGGCAAAATAACTATTATCCAGATTTGGATAACAGCTCATCTGCCCATTATAAAATCAAACATTAGCCAGCATAAATAAAGTAAATAAAACTTTCTACTTACCCCTGCTATCATGAAGGGCGTCCTCGTCAGCATACACCAGGTCCATGTCCTCTGTTGCTAGAAAGAATATAAGAAAAAATACAATCTAATGGCCCCTAACGCCTTAATCACCTTAGCGGTTAATACCCAGTGTAGTAATTAAAGGGTTAACCCACCCTCCCCCGGTATCCACCCGGGAGGCCTAACCACCCACCCCGGGCCCACTATACCCACCCTCTAACCATTGATATAATATGGGCATGATACGCCACCATAGAAGTCAATGGTCACCCTAATGGGCATGAAGGCCAAAAATACACAATGATAAAAGATATACACAAGCACCTAAACACCCTATTTCAAGAAATAAAATCACTAGCCAAGAGACGCACAGTAAGTGATAGGCTGAATCAGTCACTCTACATGTGCGCCTTTAAATTTTAACACTACTGTATTGTAGCAGGGGGTCTCCAGAGCTGAACCACATGACTGAGATCAGGGGACCCCCTACTTCCAAAGATACTGGCCCCGTTATGGGGTGCCGGTATCCCCGCCATGTTAAAATCCTGTGGGTCACGTGACCGTGGGATTTTAACATTACAGTGGATACCGGCACCCCATAACGAGGCCAATATTTCTGGAAGTAGGGGGTCTCGAGGCTGAAACCAACTTTGTTTAGCTTAAAAGACCCCCTGCTCCAGCACACTAGTATCAAACACCCCCCACCCCCAAAGAACAAATCATTACCTTAGTGGATAGCTGCTAAGGTAATGAAGCTGCTTACATTTTATTTTTATTCATAGTGTGCGTGAGCAGGGGGTCTCCTGAGCTGAACAAAGTTGATTTCGGCCTTGGGGACCCCCTGCTTCCCGAGATACAGGCCCCAGTATGGGGTGCCAGTATCCCAGCAATGTTAAAGGCCTCTGATTACGTGATGCGGAGGATTGGTAGCTGGGACATTCCCAATGGTGACCACGTAGCGGGGAGACTCTTGGAGCTCCACGGCCCATTGAAGGTACCGCTATCCTCCCTGAAATGTGGTGGTACACAGTGGTACCTTCCTGGCTATGACCAGAGAATTAGGGGGATCCTTTGTTAGCAGAGTTGCATCTGTGGTCCCACGATGCGGGGTCTGCAAAATTCCCTTCACACCTTACAGTTTGTGGTCCCGTGCAGTCTTGTCCGAAGGCCACAGGTCGCCGCATGGATGTCCATCCGATGGAGCGGTGGTGCGGGTTGTGGATCATTCCATAAGATGGAAGAGTCCCTGTCTAGGGCCTTCCCTCCAATACTGCACTACAACAGTGATCAGGGCCTAACTGGGGCCTAGGGGAAAAGTTCTGGCCTAGTCCAGGGGCTTACTAGCTCCCTGGATGCATCTGTCCTCTTTGCTGGCTCCCACAGGACTCACCACGCTGGCTTCTAGTCCTGCGGAAGAGATCTGGATCCACAAAATGGCTTCTCGCTCCTCATTGACCTATCCCCACCCGAGGGTTCTGGGAGTTGTAGTTCCGTGATTCCCAAGATGGCTGCCGCAACATACATTCAGGCTGCTGGAGGAGCATAGCAGTTCCCCCTCACACTGGAGTTAAGGACGGGGGACCCCGCTACATATAAATAAAGATATACATACATTAGGCTCCATTGTCATGTCACAGTATAAAATAATACTAAGAAGAGTAAGTACAAGGTCACGGATAGTGTTTCTTTCTAAAGAAAATCTATGCTTCCACCTTTATTAGTTAGCCAATAACCCAGGGGTGGCCAAATCCTGTCCTCAAGAGCTGCCAACAGGCCAGGTTTTCAGGATAATCCTGCTTCAGCACAGGTGGCTCAATCAGTGGCTCAGTCGAAGAGGATAATTACAATGGAAGTTTGTGGTAGTAGCTTTTCTATCCTGGAACCAGGGTCACGTGCGATGTATGAATAGCTCCAGTTAGCTTAACTCATGCCTTCCCTCTTCCAAAGCACAACAAGTCCTTTTGTCTTTCTTAGTTTTATTGCAAAGTCAAGGAAACAAAGGGTTCTTGTGGATGGAGTAGTGTGGTAGAGATTGCTTCTCTAGAAGTGCTGTGTATCACCGGGTAAGGAGTGTGTAAGAACAGAAAGACCTTGCTGGGGCTAATAACATGAAGGTACTCAATCAGAGTCCAGGGTGAAAAGGAAGTAAGGGCTGAGTGTCACACAGGAAAGGTATTGGCCTGAACTAACTCTTAGCAGTGACAGGGGGGAAATAGAATAGCCCATTCTAGAAGACAGGCTGAGGTTGCTATACCAACTCACTAACTAGAGCTGTGGAAGGAAATAATGAAACAATATAGCCTTCACACATGCAGCTAGCTGCTGGGACAGAAGGAATTACAGGTAGCTGAACTAAGAAGACAGCAACAGTCTGTGAGCTGCAAAGGGGCACAGGAATAAGATAATCCTGTTCCAGGACATTCTCACCTATCTGATGTATCAACATATTGTATGAAGTAAGCTCCCTGTCAGACAAGAAATTTACTGTATATTGTGAACCTCCGCCACACCTCAAAAACCACAGCTGATACCGGCACCCCATAACGGGGTTATATTCAAAATGTTGGCTATGGATACAGAAAACTTAGCAAAACCTTAGACAATACAGTGCTGAAACTTGCAGATTGTCTCATTTCTGACTAATTTCTTCCCAGGGAGAGAAAACAATCCTGTTTTTCTTGTTGTTCGCTATTCATACCTAATTGCATTTAAACATCTTGCAAAGTCGTTCTGGAGTCTCAGCAGGTTTGTAAAACGCAGGACATTAATCGATCATTGTTATGGTACGAAGGAGTACCAATTAATCTATGTTAATATTATTATTGTTACTATGACTGGTATTTCCTCACTTTCTATACGACACTTTGTAGGAAGAATTGAGCGTATGTTACAAGTGGTTGAGGTTTCTGTGTTAGACACATCAGGTAACAGATTCTCTATTGACTCTAACTGGAGTCTACTGCACACGCTGTCTGGTTACTTAAAAAGGCAGATGTACATTATTATAATAGCTACAGTATCTAAAAATATCTATAGAGTACGTTCTACATTTGAAATGAAATATATACAGAATTAAGGAAATGAAATAAGCATGTGTGATGTAATACATAATGGCATTTTAATTATAATATATTTAACATATTGTTTCAGGAATAATTCGAGTGATTAGTGGTGAGAAAGTGAAAGATGAGTTGCCATGCTTGGCCAGGCGGAATAATCAGCTGGTTGTCTGACAGTGTCTGTTAGAGTCAGAGTGTAATGTCTGTGTATTCTGTGTGGGGCAGGCAGCAGAGAGAGGGGCAGGCTTGGGAGTAAACTTAGTGCAAACTTTACAGGGTAGCAGTTGTAGCGCTCATGCCTAGCTCTCCTACCCGGTGTCCTGGTCTCCTACAGATTGTCCCAGTTAACCTTTAATTAGAAAATCCTTTTAAGGAATATTCCCAGTGTGTTGCTAGGCAGAACAGAAGCGGTTATATAGAATGTTGTAGGTAACAGTGTGTGGAATGCTACACAAGTCAACGTTGCGGTCACACTGGATTGAGTGTACCTTGGAGAAGAAACCCGTGAAGCCACGAAAGATCTGTACGCTATCTATACCTTCATCTACAAATAACTCTCATGTGGGATCATTAAAATAAATCACTACTGGCAATAAATTGGTATTAAACCTAAAAATTAAAAGAATGTTCTTATACCTGTAGCCCTGTTTCCTAGTGAATACCATATGCTGTATGACCTGTAGGCTCACAGGGCCTAAGCCTCCGCCACGGAGAGCCTGGGGCACGCGTAATAATAGATAATACCTGATACTTGGTGCAGCGCCTCCACCTGCGACAGCTCCCGCCAGAGGGGGAGTGGGTCTTTGCAGGACACTTATGTACATCAATACACACACACAGCAATATAACCAACCAATTGACTTTACTAGCGTGAACAGGGTTATGTGATTCTCTTGGAAATAACAGGTGTCCCTCCCTAGAGGAGACACTATCTACTGCGTCTCGCAGGACGCTGACCTCCCTCCTTCACCGGGTGATCCCACACCGTGTCCACTTCCCCAATCCAATATTCCCCACCCTCAAGTGAGATACTGAGCCTATATGTGTGACTGCGCAGCCACTGTGTCCTGAATAAATGGTGATATAGTTGGTGCACTTGTGGTTTACCTGCCGGGCACTCCAGTACCCGGGCCTGCAAGGGTCTTCACAAAGGATCAGGGGCGAAGTGGCTTCTGCAGTAGGCGTCCGGGGCGATCCCACCCAGACACACGGCAGCGCAGTAGCAGTGTCTGAGCCCAGACCTCCTGCTGGATAGGCAATGTCTCTGTAAGCGATCACGCGGCACAGTAAGGGAACCGGAACCTATCTAGGGCCAGTCCCTATCTCTGCTCCACACTACTGGGGCTCAGGGCCTAACTGGGCCTTGGGTATAAGGCCTAGGTAGGGGCTGAATGCCTCCCTACACCGGAGCTCTGTCTCCTTTCTCCTCCCGCTAGCTCTGAACAATGTGCGCGCCCCCCGACCCCTTTTGCTCCCTTCCTAACGCCTGATTGGTTCTCGCGCATCACGGGGTTCCGCGGGGTTGCTGGGACTTGTAGTTCCTTTTGCTCCCTCCCTATCAGAGCTCTCCTCTTTCGCGGGCTTTGGCAACTATTCCCGCGCATACGCAACCTCCTGCTCCACCGGTCCTGCGCCTGCGCCAAGCTCCAACATGGCGGCGCCCTCTACGCGGAACCTCCGATATATCAGAGCGTTCCCTGCACTGCGACAATCTCCCACCCCAAAACAACAATAAGGGTGGGCGAGGGGAGCCAGGCTACATCCTCCCCCCTGTGGATTCCAATGTCCCCGCTTGGATGATACCTTTCAACTGGTACAACATTTATATAATGAAAAATTAATAACATACGACATTCTCTCCATTCTAAATAAGATTGTACATTTCACTAAACATCACGATCACCAACTTTACTTGATTGCGACCCCACTGCTGAGCCTCATAGTGGGGTGCCCCAAACTGATCATATGTCATCCTCATTCGAGGTTGCCCATTCCTTTGACTTCGCCTTAACTGCTGCTCAGTCACTCCCTCGGGAGAATGACTATCTTGGTCTTGAGGCTCAAGCTCTTCCCTTGTGGGGATTACAGTCTCCATGTGATCATTTCCCGGTACAAAGCAGGGACTCTGCGGATCCAATGTAACATTTTCCGGAGCCACCCCATTGAGCATGTGCTCCCCAAGCCTTTACCCGTAGCTCCACCGGGAGATGCTCACTGTTGAGGGCCCCTTTGAGAGGTTCCCTCTTGTGGATCTTCATGAAGAACTGTGCTACCGGTCTCCGGATCGTTTCCGCCCAGTGTCATGTCGCCATCCAATGAGGATGTAGGCCACTCCACGTCTCCCTCCTCGACTTGTGGGATAGGGAGCAAATGATTTCGGTGCCATGTCTTCACCCGACCCTCTGAGTCCTTAATACGATAAACCGGAAGATCAGGCATCTGTGAGGCTACCTCGTACAGTCCCTCTCTCCACCGGTCAGCCAATTTATGTTTCCCAGATACTCCCAGATTGTGAAGAAGCACCGCGTCTCCCGGCTGAATGTCTCTATGTTTGACCTTATGATCATAATGCCGTTTTTTTCCTGCGTTCAGCTTCTCTGTAGATTTCTCTGCCTGCAGGTAGGCCCGTTGCAGGTTCTCTTGTAGTCTCTGCACATATCGGAAGTGTGTGGCATTATGCACTCCATCAGTGGAGACTCTCAAACGTATGTCCACAGGCAGTCGGGCTGCTCTACCAAACATCAGAAAGTATGGAGAAAACCCAGTGGAATCGTGTCGAGTGCAATTGTAAGCGTGCACTAATGTTTCCACATGGCGGATCCACTCAGCTTTTTTTACTCCCGTTAACGTGCCCAGCATGTCCAGTAACATGCGATTGAATCGTTCGGGCAATGCATCCCCTTCCGGGTGATAGGGAGTGGTTCGGGATTTAGTGATGTGTAAGATTTTTAGTAGTTCTCTTATCAATTTGCTTTCAAAGTCTCGGCCCTGATCGGAATATAGTCGTTGGGGAAGTCCGTAATGCATGAAGTACTTTTCCCAGAGCACCTTGGCAACCGTGATGGCTTTGTGGTCTTTCGTCGGGAAGGCCTGGGCGTATCTGGTGTAGTGGTCAGTGATGACCAGCACATTGCCGATGCCTCGGCTATCTGGTTCAATACATAGAAAGTCCATGCATACTAAGTCCATGGGCCCGGTGCTCTTTAAGTGGCCCATTGGGGAGGCCCTGGTGGGCAATGTCTTCCGCTGGATGCACCTCACACACCGCCGACAGTGATGCTCTACTGCTTCTCTCATTTTCGGCCAGAAGAACCGATCCCTCACCAATCCAAAAGTCTTGTCGACACCCAGATGGCCATGCTCATCATGTAGTGACCTCAGCACCAAATACTGTAACATTTTAGGGAATACTAGCTGTCTCCTCTTCGGGTGATTATGATACTCTACAACTCGGTATAGTAAATTGTCCCGTATTTCGAATTTATCGGCTTCCCGCATCAGTATATCTCCCACGTCGCCAGGGGTATGTCTGAGGAGGTCGGGTCGGTTTTGCCGGATAGCATAGCAAATGGCTCCCGCTACCGGGTCTCATTCTTGGTAGCGCACCATATCCTTCCAGGCTATGATCTTGTCAGGGGTAACGTGCATACCACTGGGGTCCCGATATGCTTCCGGAATAGCATTGGATGCACATCCTAGAGAGTTGGCCACCCTTAACTCATAGAACGCCACTTGATCATTGACTGTGGCGGCGGTACAACACAGGGCCCTCATCCCAGGCCCCGGGATTTCTTCCCATTGATCGTCATCGGGGGTTGCGGCTAGCCCCGGTCATCTAGACAATGCGTCAGCCCCAATGTTCAAGGGACCTGGTTTATATTTCAGGGTGAAGTTGTAGTTGAAGAGGGCTGCTAGCCAGCGGTGTCCGGTCTCGTCGAGTTTGGCTGAGGTTATGATATAGGTGAGCGGGTTTTTGTCAGTACGCACCTCGAACGAACCTCGTATAGGTAATCATGAAGTTTGTCCACAATGGCCCACTTGAGGGCCAAGAACTCAAGCTTGTGCACTGGGTAATTCTGCTCACTGACTGTAAGGCTGCGACTGATATAGGCCATGGGTCGTAACCCCTCCGGATACCTTTGATGTAACACCGCCCCTAATCCGCCTAGGCTAGCATCCACATGTAGTATATATGGTTGTTCGGGGTCGGCATAGGCTAACACGGGGGCAGCGGTCAAACTCTGCTTCAAGTCCACAAAGGCTTGCTCGCACTCTGTCGTCCATTTGTCCCCGAAGGGTTGTCGGGCAGGCGTGGCCTTCCGGCCTGTGTCTTCGGGATATATTTTTAGAAGGCAGTTGAGGGCTTTGGCCCATTGGGAATATCCCTCCACAAACCGGCGGTAATACCCGCAGAATCCCAGGAACGAACGCAACTCCGCCACATTGTCAGGTCGGGGCCAATTTACGACGGCTTCTATTTTGGCGGGATCAGTGGCAATCCCTTCCCCGGACCCTATGTGCCCCATGTAGGTCACAGATGTCCTACAGAATCGGTATTTATCCAGAGAGAGCTTGAGTCCTTCTTGAGCTAATCGGTCCAGCACCTTCATGAGCCGGGTTTCGTGTTCCTCTAGGGTTTGCCCAAAGACTATGATGTCATCCAAATACACTAAGCACTCTCGAGGGTTCAAGTCACCTAAGGTTTTCTGCATTAGCCGCTGGAAGGTGGCGGGGTCACCACATATGCCTTGGGGCATGCGGGTGTATTGGTAGAACCCCAGTGGACAAATGAACGCCGTTTTCTCTTGGTCCTCGGGGCTCATGGGTACTTGGTAGTAGCCAGACCGGAGGTCCAGCACACTGAACCATTTGCTTCCATGGAGGGCGTTCAGGATTTCCTCTATGCGGGGAAGATTATACTAGTCCGGCACTGCCCGATTGTTCAGTGTCCGGTAATCTACTGTACACATAGCCTCACGGTCCCATTCTTCTTTCTCACCACCACTATGGGGGAGGCATAAGGGCTTCATGACTCCGTGACGATTCCAGCTTCTTCCATCTCTTGAAGGACGGTCCGTACATCATCTACGTCTCTAGGAGCGAGCCGGCGGGAACGTTCCCTGAACGGTTTTGTATCACTCATCCGAATAGTGTGTTGGGCGCTGCGACTGCACCCCACATCCATCTCCCCGGTAGAGAATACATCTCGCCTCTCATCCAGCGGAACACGCAGCCTCTCCTTCCATGTCTCTGGTAATCCGGATGAGCCGAAGTCGAAGTCCAGCTTCGCGCCAGGGCGTTCCACTCGGGTAGCATTGACGTGCACTGCCTCATCTACCGAGCTTACTGGATAAATTCTCCCTATTCTCTGTCCCGTGTTGATGGCCATAGGAAATGGGGACAGATTCTGGACCATCACATAAATGCGGCGGGGAATGGCGGCCGGCCAATCCCGGAATTCCGGTACCAGCCGGTATCCTCGGCTGATGTCTTCTTCTGGCGTGCTTTCTAGGGAAAAGAGCTGCTCCGCGTCTACCCGTTCAGCGTATGCGCACCAGACGGGCATCTTCTGTATTTCCCCGGGTAAGATTCGGGTCAGACCCGCTCGGCCGCAGAACAACAGCCCATAGTCCTCCGAGGGTGCCGAAGGGGGGTCCGGATTCGTCTGGACAAGCTGCAATTGGAGACTGGACATGGGCAGCTCATTGGTTTCTTGTAGATAGGCCCGGATGACGGCTTGTACAATGTCCGCATTAGTGCCTAGAATGATCGGGTACTTAGGTGGGTCTTTGGGTTCCGGACACACCAGAGCGTCCACATTCATGGGGTGAGACTTTCCGGTATTGAGCTGCTGTATTTCCAGGGACACGGTCACTATGCCGTCGATGGGGTAGTCTTCATTGCTTAGCCCTCTTACTTTGATATGCTTGGCTGACTTCAGTGGCCGCTTCTGGAGGTGCTGATCATAGGACCCTCGATATACAGTATGATGGTCACTTGAGATCCTGTGTCCAGTAGGGCAGAGGAATAGATACCGTCTACTAGCACCCGTATGAGGGCTACCAGTCCCACGTGTTATTCTCGTCCCCGGGCCCTTCGCCGCTTTGGTTGAGGACAGGGTTTTCCCCACTGGCCGCGTAAACACCGCATACCATGGCATTAGGCGGTAACTTTTTGGGTGAAGGGCTCCGGTGGCGGGACTCCCCCATCCGGCAATCATAGGAGATATGCCCCTTCTTCCTGCACTTGTAGCAGGACATATCCCTTGGTGGGGTGCGGCGATTATACGGAGGCGAGGTTCGCCCAGCGTACTTCGGCCACTCGGGGCCGGGTTTATCCGGGGGATCTTCCTTTTTCTCAGAACCCCCTTTGGGTTTGGAGCTGCTGGCTATTTTAGCTTTCTGGGGAGAATGGAGCATTAGATGCGTTTCATGCTCTTTGACTTGCTGTAACAGTTTGATAAATGAGGGGGAGGCCCTCAAGTGAGGTTATCGCGGATCATGTTCGCAATAGGGTGGCTAGGACTGGATCCCCGTAGGTATTTTTTGCGGCGGTATTCGTCCATCTGTGAGGCTGTTACATACTTATGGTGTAGCAAGGGACCTAACGCAATTTGCACGCGGTGGATGTAGGCAGACAAGTCTTCTCCATCTTTCTGGTTGATGGCATAGTATTTGGCCCACAAGGCCCCATCATCCTCGGTCGCGCTGTAGTCTTCAACTAGGAATTCGATCATCATCCGAGAGGTCAGATCGGGGTGATGCTCTCGGTGAATACTGATCAGTGTGGACGCCGGGGGTCTCAAGCACTCCATGAGACGTTGAAGTTTCACTATGTCTGTACATGACCATTCTTCCATCACCCCCCGAGTGTGCTCCTTCCAGGGGTCTATCCCGTCTTCCCTCGTGGGTACGGGCAGGGTCCCGGAGAAGGCCTTCAATTTCCGGTAATTCTGGGAATGCGTGGCCAGAGTGAGATCTTCTACTAACGGAGGTAAACTGGGTGGGGTGGTTAGCTGGCCTATCTTATCATTGAGTTTCTGCAGCATCTCACTACGCAAGCCCGCTTCTTCTGATACGCTAGACCCTGGATAGCTAAATTCTGACCAACAGCTGCTTGCTTCACTAGCTGGGTAGGGAGCGGAGGTGAGGATAGGGCAGTCGTCACCCAGTCCCTCCAGAGTGGGGTCTCGGAGTGGGTAGACAAAGGGGCTCCCGCCGGGCGGGGAGTTGTGAAGCTGCAGGTATTGAGGGACTGCGGGTTCGAGGACTACTAGATCTCGCCGGCAATCTACTAGCAAGGTGTTCCACTTAGCATCTTGGACTATGAGGACTTTGGTGAAACCAGGTAGTTGTCGTAGGGCTGTTTGCAATGTCTCTAATGGTAGGGCCATAGGTACTTGTGTCACAGCCACCACGCGGCGGGCGTTTGCATTTGCCGCACCCAATCGCGCACTCTGACGCTAGGGAAGGGCCATGGTGGCGGTAGGTGTGTAGTCGAGGGGCACCCCAGGTCTAAGCTCTCAGCAGCACCTCCAAATGTAGCCCTGATTCCTAGTGAATACAGACCGCTACCATATGCTGTATGACCTGTAGGCTCACAGGGCCTAAGCCTCCACCACGGAGAGCCTGGGGCACGCGTAATAATAGTTAATACCTGATACTTGGTGCAGCGCCTCCACCTGCGACAGCTCCCGCCAGAGGGGGAGTGGGTCTTCGCAGGACACTTATGTACATCAATACACACACCCAGCAATATAACCAACCAATTGACTTTACTAGCGTGAATGGCATTACGTGATTCTCTTGGAAATAACAGGTGTCCCTCCCTAGAGGAGACACTATCTACTGCGTCTCGCAGGACGCTGACCTCCCTCCTTCACCGGGTGATCCCACCCCGTGTCCACATCCCCAATCCAATATGTCCCCCACCCTCAAGTGAGATACTGAGCCTATATGGGTGACTGCGCAGCCACTGTGTCCTGAACAAATGGTGATATAGTTGGTGCACTTGTGGTTTACCTGCCGGGCACTCCAGTACCCGGGCCTGCAAGGGTCTTCACAAAGGATCAGGGGCGAAGTGGCTTCTGCAGTAGGCGTCCGGGGCGATCCCACCCAGACACACGGCAGCGCAGTAGCAGTGTCTGAGCCCAGACCTCCTGATGGATAGGCAATGTCTCTGTAAGCGATCACACAGCACAGTAAGTGAACCGGAACCTATCTAGGGCCAGTCCCTATCTCTGCTCCACACTACTGGGGCTCAGGGCCTAACTGGGCCTGGGGTATAAGGCCTAGGTAGGGGCTGAATGCCTCCCTACACCGGAGCTCCGTCTCCTTCCTCCTCCCGCTAGCTCTTAACAACGTGCGCGCCCCCCGACCCCTTTTGCTCCCTTCCTAACGCCTGATTGGTTCTCGCGCATCACGGGGTTCTGCGGGGTTGCTGGGACTTGTAGTTCCCTGTGCTTCCACCCTATGAGAGCTACTCCTCCTTCGCAGGCTTTGGCAACTATGCCCGCGCATGCGCAACCTCCTGATCCACCGGTCCTGCACCTGCGCCAACCTCCAACATGGCGGCGCCCTCTAAACGGAACCTCCGATATATTGGAGCGTTCCCTGCACTGTGAAAATCTCCCACCCCACAACAACAATAAGGGCGGGCGAGGGGAGCCCGGCTACATACCAACAAATATTGAATGAACTTCTCCAAGAGAGAAAGATGCGTCGCACAGCACAAAAGTAGATGAAGGCTGATGTGGGTTAAAAAGTAAGCTTTATTGCACAAGGTCAAAGGCCTTCCAGGCTGAAACGCGTCAAGAGGACTCGCTTGCACCTTGTGCAATAAAGCTTACTTTTTAACCCACATCAGCCTTCATCTACTTTTGTGCTGTGCGACGCATCTTTCTCTCTTGGAGAAGTTCATTCATATTGCTGCATCAAGCGTCTGCACGCTGAGTTCCTGCTGGCTTGCGGTTTCCTGCACCGAGTCTACCGTGACGTCATCAGGAAGTACTATCCAAGCCGCCGGTCAGGTGACCACCCTCCGCGTCCGCGGGTATCGGGTTGGCGGTGAAGAGGCAAGAACACGAGTGGAGACACCCTGACTTCGGCCGGGAGAAGCAGACACACCATACTGGGAAGACCCGCACAGGCTCTACAACCTACTACAAGGATTTACACGTGAGTTTCCCATGTCCCAACCTCATAGTGCTCACGGCGAGCCGGCTGGGGGGAATGATTACACGCTTCATCTCACTATACTAAGGTTGTGTTTGGCCTGGGTCTAGAAGATTTATCTTATCTTTCACCAGCAGGACTTTGCTATACTCTGAGCGCCTGGAGGGTTAATCAGATGATTCACCCGTTTGTATACCAACAAATATTGACCATTATTTTCCATTTTTAAAGAACGAAGCTTGGTATGCTCCGTTGTGTACTGCCATACTAGATGCTGAGCAGTATTATGTTCTGAGATTCCCAATCAATCTTGTAGAAGATTTGTCATATAGTGACATATTAAAGGCTAAATCCGGCATTTGTCTTCTGGAGCAGGAGAGAAGCATGGATTCAAGTTCTTGTTCCTTGAAGCAGCAAAGCTAATCAATTGTAGCTTCCTACAGTAGCTTAGCTACACGGTCATTCTGTCTTCTACACTGACAGTGTTATCTTAGGCTACTGCCCCAGTCGTCCCGGCTGCACGCACGGCGCGTGCAGAGACTACAGCTGCGATCGGTGGTCTGTAGGGGAGCGCAGGGGAGGAGGCAATGACGGGGCGTGGCCACGATGGGGCATTTCTGCCCTGTCATTGGCTGTACGTTGCCACGTGACCTCGTCGCGGCACGGGAAGACAAAATTCTTGTCTTTTCTGCCAGTGTACGAATCATCATTCGTTGCACGCCCATACACACACGGCCTCTGGGTCCTGCCCTTATATAAGCCCTCATGCTTTAGTGTTTTCTCCAACCACTAATCTCAGCTAATCCTCTTTCAGGAGTTGGGACTGCAAGTGGGCCTGGTTAGTGGCACATGTTGGTACCATGTGCTGTCTTCTACTCTTCCAAGGCTAACAGACTTTCCAGCTGCTATCTCCATGCCACCCTGTCTTGCAGATCTTGTTGACGAAATAGCAGCCTCTGTCATAAATGCATTCGTGCTTCATGCAGGGAACCCATGTTTCAGGTGCAGTATTTGGTATTCTAAGCTCCTATTCCATGTGTGTAGAGCCTCGATCATAGTGTAGGCGTGCGTGTTTTCGCGCACCTCGAACACGATTGTTTGTTCCTCAATGAGTCCGCCCATAGTGAAGATGCAATTCTAATTGTTTTTTTTTGCGTGACGGCCACGTTCAGCCAATGAGGGCGAACCGCTCACGTGATGTCACAGCCACACCTTCCAATGCCTCCAGCCTGTAGTGCATGTTTCGCGTGTTGTCACGGGGTCATGCGCGTGCACACGCCGGCACTGTAATCACGGCTACGGCCCCAGGCACTGTGTGCACGCGTGTGTCGGAGAGCCTGGTGGCGGGTGCACCAGTTTCAGCCGCGACCTGTTGTCTGTGGTTGCATGTCAGGGGAAGTGCGGGAGATCGCGACAGGGGGCTGGGGGGTGGTGGGGCATGGCCATGACATCACGCGGCTCGTTCGTCCTCATTGGATGGACCACTGCCATGACGTGGCCGCCGCGCCAAAAGACAAAAATCTTGTCTTTTGGCGAAGGCGGTCGTGCATCGTGCATTGTGCGCCCGCGCACACACGCTGACTGGGGTCTGCCCCATAGAGGGCTGTACTTTGTGTGATGCGTGCACTCTGTCACGCGTGCAGCCGTGGCCACCGGGGACGAAGCCTTAGCCACATTATTCTTTCTATCCTGCAAGCTGCTGTGAGATCTCATTGTGCTGTAGGAGATAATTACCTGTTTTGGTCTTCATATACTCTCCTCAGCATGGAGGCTACCACTCCTGTGGTAGGATGGTGGGAGAGATGTCTCACCTTTATACAGTACACACATCACAGTTGTGAGGCTAAAAAGTCCCGTATTTGTCATATGGGGGAGTAAAGATTCCAGTCTAGACTTTCCATCTGTATTGTTATAGTCAAGCGAAAGAATCCGGACCCTGACTACAAATGTCCAGGCCCCAAACTGAAACCACTTCCACATTATCTGCCATTCTTTGTTGTGAGGTGTTGGTCTTCATACGCTCTGCATAGCCCAGATAATGCTGCGGTATGGTGTGATAGAGTCCAAAACTCTCCCCCAAAAATACTACCAAACGACGTCTTTGTCTTGTCAATGTATGGACACTACAAATGTTTTGTTAACATTATAGTCAAGAACATATATCACCTCTACAGTATAATGTGCAAAGCAGTGAAGAAGGACATTGTTTGCCCTCTGTATACTCTAAAGAAGTGGTGCGCAAACTGGGGGGGCGCACCCCCCAGGGGGGGCACAAGATTTGCTAGGGGGGGGGTCGCGGCGTTTACAGAGGTCCCGCGCCCTTCCTCAAGGCATTTAAATTAAATGCCGGGGGAGGCATGAGTAGGGTGACCGGATGTCCTGGTTTAGCCGGGACTGTCCCGGTTTTTCATGTGCTGTCCCGGTTTCCAATGAATTAGCCAAATGTCCCGGTTTTTACTTGGGGTCCCGGTTTTTAGGGCTTCAGGAGAAGGATGCCGGCTGTGGAGAGCGGAGGATGCTCGCTGCCCTCCCGGGCGGGGTGCGGAAATTGCAGGAGAATGCCTGGCTGTGATTGGAGGATGCCGGGCGGGGGGCGGAGTTTTGACGAGGTGCTGCAAGCCGGACCCTACCCTCAGCACCGCCCCCCTCCTTTCCCTCCTCCAGTAATGCCGGGCCCTCCCCTTCCTTATGCTCCGCCCCTTTGTCCCTCCCTTCCTTAGGCTCCGCGGGCCTGCTGGACTCTCCTCTGCATCGGCCATGCTGCTCCAGCAACCCATCCCCGGACCCCAGGTAACCCACATGCCCCCTTATGCCCCCCTCTCAGGCACCTTACTCACCCCAAGGGGGGAGAGGCCTTATTTTTATGTGCTTGTTTGTGGAGGTGGGCTTATTGTGTCACTGTGTGTGTCACTGTGTGTGTCACTGTGTGTGTCACTGTGTGTGTCACTGTGTGTGTGTGTGTGTGTGTGTGTGTGTCATTGTGTGTGTGTCATTGTGTGTGTGTCACTGTCCGTATGTGTCACTGTGTGTGTGTCACTGTGTGTGTGTGTCACTGTCTGTTTGTGTGTGTGTCATGTGTGTATGTGTGTGTGTCTCTGTGTGTTTGTGTCACTGTGTGTGTGTTAGTCACTGTGTGTGTGTCACTGTGTGTGTGTGTGTGTGTCACTGTCTGTGTGTCCATCAACATGGCTGCGCGATGGCACATAATGCCCATTGCCATAAAAATGAGACGCTCTGCGGCATCAAGTTGACATGACAACGGGACGCATTATGGCGCTGAGGCATCACGTGATGCACCCTTATCATGGTAACATGTCACCGGCTTACGTCAGTGTCTCGATGTCATGGCAACGGGGTGTGTCACGTGATGTAATTTGTTTTATAAATAATTTTTTAATGTGTCCCGGTTTTTCCCTGCCTGGGAGCCCCAGTGCTCACCCCCCACTTACCTAGAAACCGGCGTCCAATGACGCAGCACGGTCACGTCACTTGACCCCGCGGCGTCATTTGATGCCGTGTTGCCATGGCGATGCGCCGCCCGAAGCCAAGGTAAGGATGTTACACGAGGCCTCGCGCGCTCCCCGGCTTTTCATTGAAATGCGTTGGGGAAGAGCGCGGGACCTCTGTAACCACCGGGCCCCACCACCCCCCCCCCCCCCAAAAAAAAATATGGTGCCCACCTAGAGCAATGGTGGCCAACTCCAGTCCTCAAGGGCCACCAACAAGTCAGGTTTTAGGATATCCCTGCTTCAGCACAGATGGCTCAGTCAACGCTGTTTGAGCCACCTGAGCTGAAGCAGGGATATCCTGAAAAACTGACTTGCTGGGCCCTTGAGGACTGGCGTTGACCACCCCCCTGCTTTTGAGTGTATAAAGGCACTTGGCTGGGCCCATACCAGCCTCGAAAATATTAGAGACAAAGCAATAGTTGTCGAGTTTCATGACTCTCTTTCTTACAAGGGTGGGGTTCCAGGCCTTCGGCTGTGAATGTATCCATTATTCTTTATCCCAACAGAGAATTCACAGTAAATGAGTTCTATTGTTCCTGGGCACCGTCCATCCTTGGACGTTCAAAAGGGGAATGATTAACCACGTTTTATTTCACAAGTATCCAGTTCCTAATAAAATGAGATATTTTTTGGATGCCGAATACTTTCAGATTAGAAATAAAAGTGGAAAAGTGACTTGTTTTAAGATTAAGGGCTGTTGAAATAATTGTTTCTGAAATGCTCGTTTTATTGGTTCGTTGGCAAGAATGCTTCAAGCTGTCGTCAGACATATAAAAATAGGCACGGCAACAGCTTACTTTATCACGGCAAAACATAGAGAAGTCTAAGGGATAACGCAATTAGGCGTCTGAGAAATACATGCTGTAGCTAGAAACTGGAGGTAGATACAATCAGAGATAAAAATGTCTCCTCTTCCATGTGTAGATGTATCTATGTATGTCTTTATTTATATAGCGCCATTAATGTACATAGCACTTCACAGCAGTAATACACGTTACAATCATATAAATAACATATTATACAAATAACAGATCATGGGAATAAGTGCTTTAGACATAAAAGTAACATTTCGGAAGAGGAGTCCCTGCTCCGGGGAGCTTACAATCTAATTGGTATGTAGGAAGAATGTACAGAGACAGTAGGAGGGAGTTCTGTTAAGTGCGACTGCAGGGGGCCAAGCTTTATGTATCGTGTGTCTAGTATTATCCACGGTGCTACTCGTATGCTTCTTTGTACATTGTACATAAAGTTTGTCCTTTTTTTTTTAATGTTTGAAAATAACGTAAAATGTATGTAATACAGTATGCAGTGTAGTGAAGAAAATAATTCTATGGAATTGTCGCCCGGGTAATATACTTACAAATATTAAATAGTTGGCTAATAATGTCACATGTATTATTGTGAAGAAACATTCTGAAGATGCAGCAAGTGGAAAATACAATTTCAAATGGTGTTAAATAACGTACAAATAGTCATATGCATTACTATGAAGAAAAAAGTTCCAAAGTATGTTATATATACGTATTACTACTACAACACATAAATGTCTCATTCTAACCGTATCACTACAATTATCGCTACCCTAACTCTGACTAACATCAAATCCCTGACTCTCTCTCTCTGCTTCTCTCACTCCCTGACTCTCTCTCTCTACTTCTCTCACTCCCTGACTCTCTCTCTCTGCTTCTCTCACTCCCTGACTCTCTCTCTCTGCTTCTCTCACTCCCTGACTCTCTCTCTCTCTGCTTCTCTCACTCCCTGACTCTCTCTCTCTCTGCTTCTCTCACTCCCTGACTCTCTCTCTCTCTGCTTCTCTCACTCCCTGACTCTCTCTCTGCTTCTCTCACTCGGACTCTCTCACTCTGCTTCTCTCACTCCTTGACTCTCTCTCTGCTTCTCTCACTCCTTGACTCTCTCTCTGCTTCTCTCACTCCTTGACTCTCTCTCTGCTTCTCTCACTCCTTGACTCTCTCTCTCTGCTTCTCTCACTCATTGACTCTCTCTCTGCTTCGCTCACTCCTTGACTCTCTCTCTGCTTCTCTCACTCATTGACTCTCTCTCTGCTTCTCTCACTCCATGACTCTCTCTCTGCTTCTCTCACTCCTTGACTCTCTCTCTGCTTCTCTCACTCCTTGACTCTCTCTCTGCTTCTCTCACTCCTTGACTCTCTCTCTGCTTCTCTCACTCATTGACTCTCTCTCTGCTTCGCTCACTCCTTGACTCTCTCTCTGCTTCTCTCACTCCCTGACTCTCTCTCTCTGCTTCTCTCACTCCCTGACTCTCTCTCTCTCTGCTTCTCTCACTCCCTGACTCTCTCTCTCTGCTTCTCTCACTCCCTGACTCTCTCTCTGCTTCTCTCACTCCCTGACTCACACTCTGCTTCTCTCACTCCCTGACTCTCTCTCTGCTTCTCTCACTTGGACTCTCTCACTCTGCTTCTCTCACTCCTTGACTCTCTCTCTGCTTCTCTCACTCCTTCACTCTCTCTCTGCTTCTCTCACTCCTTGACTCTCTCTCTGCTTCTCTCACTCCTTGACTCTCTCTCTCTGCTTCTCTCACTCATTGACTCTCTCTCTGCTTCGCTCACTCCTTGACTCTCTCTCTGCTTCTCTCACTCCTTGACTCTCTCTCTGCTTCTCTCACTCCTTGACTCTCTCTCTGCTGCTCTCACTCCCTCACTCTCACTGACTGACTGACTGACTGACTGACCCTCTCTCTCTCTCTCTCTCTCTCTCTCTCTCGGTTCGTGAAACATTTACATCAAGCTGAAGCAAGCAACAAATTCAGTATTACTGCCTTGATAAATAGATCCCTTACATATTCTGTAAGATACAGTCATAAATATGTCATGATATATCTCAACGTGAGGCCAACAGTAGGTGCAATATCTACATTTTGAACTTTCATGTAACCTGGAACCGATCAAAAATAAATGTTGCGTGTTCGATCTCTGAGCAGCACAGCAGCTGGAAAGCAGTATAAGAGTTGAGGGAATCCTCCAACACTCAATAATCAGTGTATAAAAACTCTGTCAAGCTGAAAGAATTTACATATTTCTTTAATATTTCACCAGCAGGTTAGATGTGACAGATCGTTATATGAAGCAGCTCGGATTTTGTTTGGCAAGATTTTAGGAATAAGTAAACAGTCGCAGAATTTACTTTTTTTTTTAAACTACAGTATGTGGTAAATGTTTTCTGTTAAGAGCAAACAATTCTATTCTGCATCAGGATTGGGATGCTACAAACAGATCTGAAACTACCCCTCCTACACGCAGCACTTATCACCTGAGAACGATTGTTCGCGGTCCCAAGGTTCAACAAAGTATCCGGCCGCTCCGCCTTCTCTTACCGTGCACCTCACACCTTTCAAAACTAAGGCCGGGGCCATAGAGGCTTGATCAGAGCGGAGGCGCGCTGATGCTGAGGCTCGCCTGCTGAAGTCTGCGCGATTGCATGGACTTGCAGGCGAGCCAGCGTGCGCGAAGGGAGCCGGGGAGAGGTGGTTGGGGGCGGGGCAGTGACATCGCTGGGCCAATCGCCTGCGACGCACTGACGTCAAAGTCACGGTGCCGACGTCACGGCGCTGTGACGTTGACACTGCTTCAGACTGATTGGATGTTTTCAGCCGACAGCGCGCTGAAAAACAGCTTGGCTGTCGGCTGAAAATCCCAGCGCCTCAGCACGCCTGCGGACACTCGCGTGAGCCCCCTCTCAAGGCATCCTCATTGAGGATGCAGGGGCTCGCGCTGAGCGTCCGCACGGCTCAGCGCGGCCTGTCCTAATATGTACTCGGCCATTGGCTATCTCACATGTTAATCTGGGCTGTAACTGTTTCATACACCTAAAAGATAAAGGGCCTCATGCAGAGAGCAGCGCAAAAAGTGAAAGCGGCATTAATTGGCGAATTCTGCCTTGAGAAAGGCAGATAATGGCAAGTTTTAAAAAAAGCGCCATTTTTTTTTTTTTTTTAACAGAAACTCGCCGCGCGGCTGGAGAGATTCTAATCTCTCCAGTGTTTAAAAACGGCCGTATGCAGAGAGCAGCGAACGCCATCTAGTGGCTGTTCGCGCCCAAAAAATGGCGCGATTTTCAACATTTTTCCTCTCCACCAAGCAGCTGGCGCTCCGCGGCCGGTGGAGGGGAAAAAAAAAATCGATTTCTTTCCCACTAGTTTCAACAGCGCTCATAGCGCTGGTTGAAACTCTCCATATGCAGAAAGGATTGTAAATGCAGATTTATGCCCTTTCTGCATATGGAGAAAAAAACTCTCCAATAAAGGTAAATTTTATCCAATTCTAATTAGCGCTGCTCTCTGCATGAGGCCCAAAATATGTTACAATGTTCATGCAATGTCTTTATACATAATGTATAGTGTGTTACCAGGACATACTTGAAAACGAGAGGTAACTCTCAATGTTTTATATCCTGGTAAAACATTTGATATATAAATAAATCAATAAATCACATCATGGGTACATCATGCCCATACTGTATATCCAATGAACTCATTTGATGGCAAGAAGCCGAGCAAGGAATTATTGTATAATTTCACAGTTCGTTCTTACTTTATGAATATCCTGCTGTACAGTAAATGCAGCCTTCAATTTCAAGTAGCCCATGCATGCCATCAAGGGAGTGCAAAATAATGGAGAAATGGAGTTAACAGGCTAACATGGTTCTGCTAGGGAGGGCGCAAAAGGGAGCCAAGCACACCAAACGATTGGAAAATTCACAATGTAGCAAAAATGGTCATTTAATGACTAAAGAGTCAGAGTTGCATCCAACATTTCGGTGCACATGCATCTTCATCAGGGATACAAATAATAACAAGAAATGACATAACGACGCAGAGCGGGTCACGTGATGACGCAACCAAGAAAAATGGACTTCTCCTTTGCAGCTCAGCCAGCAACGGAGAGGCATCAGATGGGAGAGGCATCCTGTCTGCTAGAGAGGAAGCATGAGAAGACATCGGAATTAGCAGCTAAGGTGCACAAAGGAGGCAATTGCCAGGTTATGCCAGTTAGTGTTTAAGTGGGTGTTATAGAGGTTTTAAGTGATGGAGTTGTCTTTGATTGTGGTGGGCAACACAGTGTCTATGAGCCCTCATGAAGACGTAATTCACCACCCCCACCATCCTCCCAACATTTTCCCACACCGCCCCCTTCATCTCCACCTCCACTTCCTCGGAATTTCAGAGTCCACAGTCACTTATATTAGATCACCACTGCC